>NC_137465.1:63926930-64131700 GCF_964235325.1 Thermobia domestica | reverse complement strand
GAACCGGAAACAAAGCGACAATCTGCTGTGTGGGTGTTCCGCGAGAACCTAAACCAATCAAAGTTGTTCATGCACACTGTGCCTCCAAACAAACGATTGCATAAGTTTTTGGTAAATCAGGTCATATTGCAACTGTACCATTGGAGAATTGCAGAACAGTCAATGCAGAATGGTACACAACCATATGTCTATCAGAAGTACTGAATGTGAGCAAACAGTTCAACCGTCGTATCATTCTGCACACGACTATACGAGCTCGCACACAGCAGCTGCCACAAATGATTTTCTGGACCAGGAAAGCGAAGTCATGACATCCGGCTTATTTCCCTGATTTAGTTCCCAGTGATTTCTTTTTGTTCCCAACAATAAAGAACATGTTGCGTGGGAAGCGCTTTTGCACCTCCAGAAGAAGCCATCGAGACATACAAACTGCAGGTTTCACAGATACCAACCTCGGAGTGGCATACCTGTTTCAAGATTTGGTTCTATCGCATGAAAATGCACTGCTATTCATGGGGAGTACTTTCAAAAGCAATAAAAAAAATGCACTTTCATGTTCTTGCGTTCTATCATTTTCCCGAAACTTTCAGTGCAACCCTCGTATTGCATCACTGAGATATAAATAGCTTTGATTGTATATCTAGAAAAGTCACCCTCTCGTAAGAAGCTTCATTTGAACCCTTCGAGTTACTGCACTTCCCACCTGGATACAACAGGGTAAACGTAGTCTCAAGCAGGCCCGAAACCAGCCACATATGTTTAGAGGGACCATGAATATATTAGGGGGGCAAGTCATCAAAACTTCTCTTACAAATATCTAAATTGTGTTTTCTGTATTGAGGTCTGGAGGGGCCATGAAAAGTTTAGGGGGCAGTTGCCCACTAGCCTCCCCCTCTACTTACGGGCCTGGCCTCAAAACAAAACACTAGAATGTGCGCAACTGGGGATCAAAACACAAACGGAATAGGAGAAATAATTCAAGTGAATCAAAGCCTAGCATAGCGAGTTTTTGCGTATTAGTTGCTTTGTTAATACCTAATTCCTTCTAGAAATAGTGAAACAATACTATGAAGAAAAACTAATAACCGAATGAATCTCAAGGAACCGGAATAATTTCTGACTGATTAAACTAGTTATAAATTCTATAACTTACTGTTCCGTTGAAGGTCTCAACTCCAGCAAGTAGACCTACACAAAACCAAAACTAGGGAATTAAAAATTATTTTTCTTTTTTCATGTCGCACAGCTACGACCTTAGGCCAAAAGAGACTGACAATTAATAGAAGTGAACGCGTTTATGGAAGTAATTTGTTTCCACTCTCCCACCGAGAATCGGACGAGGGGCCACGTTTAGCAAGGCCACACGGAAATCACTAGACCAGTGGGGAAGACTACTAAAATACAAAGTAACAATATATTTAATGTATAGTAGAAATCAAATTAGTGTAAAGAATTGAGAAGGAATCTTATTCTAAATGCCAACAGGGTATATAGTATGCTATTTAACGCAGTTTATCTGAAATCGTGAACTGTGCACACCAGTGGCGTATTTAGGGGGGTGGCTTCCGGGCTTAAGCCCTCCCCGAAATCTTACTTAGTAAAGTAAATGAAATATCTTGCAGAATTTTCACATTTCCAGGCAAAGCCCCCCCCCCGAAAGTTAACAAAGCCCCTCCCGAACAAAATCGTAAATACGCCACTGGGACACACCAATATCATGGAACGATTTTTATGACGGTGCCCTTAAACTATACCAACTAAAGAAGTAGACCCAATTATCTTCGTGACATTAGGGAATGCAGGCAGGCGCATTAGCCCAGGTTGGGCACAGCTATAAAGAAAACGCATGGAAACAAAGTAAAACATCTTTCAGTTTTACGTCCCGCTTGTAACCAGAGTCTGATCTAGAAGGTAAAAACTGGGGGGGGGGGGGAAGAACCCAGACTATGGTAGGTATATCATGAGTTTACTATACACTTTGAAAGAAATATTAATAATACCTTAAATTATATCTGTCACTCAAAAAACTGGGGGGCCTAGCGCCCCCGGACCCGGGCTAGATCCGCCACTGCTTGTAACGTAATAAAATGTAATACAAGTACTTGATTGATCAAATCTGGTTATCATACCGTGAACCACCACTCGTAAAACAATGAAAATACAGTTACCAACTACTATGTGGTCTTCACGTTGCTGTTAGTAACCACATTATATCTTTACTATTACTTATCGATATATAACATGCTCTGTCTCATAACATCTATAGCATCTGTCCAAGTTAAAATTCAGTTGTTTTACGTTTTTACCAAGCACAGAATATGAACCCAGTCCAATCCTACAATAGTCTCACTGTGAAAGGTGAAATTAAACTGCCTGGCATTCGAACCCATGTCAGGCATTTGCTTTAACGTCCGTTGCAGACTCTCGTGGCGGCTTGCGTGCATACCCATGGCTTTCAACTATGGTTTAGTAACCAAATCAAGTGCCAAGACAAATACAAATAGCAAACACGCCAACTCTCCATATCAAGTTAACGCAGATGGGAGGGGAGGAATGTATACCTAAATTCCAAATTTATGTATCCAAAACAATGAAAACATGTTTTAATTTTGAAAATTATGTTTTCTAGACCAAATATGAACTAACCAGAGATTTCAAGGAACCAGTTCGTCATAAGCTAGAACCATCGCATATCACTAACTATTCAAAATTATATTACTAATTTCTAATATTTCAAACTACTAAGGCAAGGGAATGAGTTAATTTTTTGTGGAAGCTAATTTGAGCTCATTTTACTTTCATATATACATACCAATAAGCTGAAAGTTTCAAGAAGGCCTGAAGATGGTCAAAAAGGGTTCTCAAGCCCTCTCTCCTGGCCTACATCCTAGCTACGGACATGACCGTGTTATACTACTCTATGTGAAGATACGTTCCTCAACCAACATAGGACATTTTTTTCGATTGCTTACGTAAAGAAAAAATATTTTATGCAACCTATATACACCTTTGAGTAATTTCAAAATGCTCCAAGATTTCAAATGACTTAATCCAACAGTCAATATTGTATGATATTTAAGTTATGAAATGAGAGCTCGGACCACGGTGGCTCAGTGGTAGTGTGGTCACTTCTGACGTGAGGAATTACTCCCTGTTCAATCCTTGTTCCAAGGTTAAGTACCATAAACTCCGTCGGTCCAGACCTACTATGTAAGTGAACCGGTAAAAATGCACTTTAAACAGAACATTCATAGGAACCAATACTAAACCGAGCCCTGCGGGGTGTCTAACCCCGTTCGCTTGCTGTCACTCGCTCAGTTATATTTCCCTTAGTAAGTAACACTGGAGATCTTATATTTGCAGGATTGGGGGAGAAACTAAAAGATACCCAAAATCACTTGTTCTGCTCAAAGTGCACTCTTACCAGTGAACGAAAATTAAGCAAACCTAACCAAAATATATTTATACGTAATTATGCCAGTTTTTTTTTTTTTTTTTTCCTTTTTAATAGAACCACTCAATCGTAGTAAAATAATCACCCTGACTACTAAGTAATCTTGACTCGCTATCGCTCACTTGGCATTACTATGTGAATTGAATATTGAGCTTTGATGAAGAAAGTAACCATCCTGGGTACCAACTCTCTTTACTTATATATGCGCACCAGCATTCTAGAACCTTCCCCGTAATTACTGTCAAAGTTGAAGAGCTATTGGGGCTTAACGGAATAAATAGGTCTACACTGTTCCCAAGTGCTTTGTGATGAACAAACACCATGGCCCTTTTTTCCACAGAGTTCTCTCGTTTCCTCCCACTTTCGTTATTCCAACATAATCATTCATTTCATAATCAGTCTCCCTCAGCCCCAGTGCATAATCGTGGGACATTAAACTTTAAAAAAAAAAAAAAGAAAAGAAAAGAAAGATTAACGTAGTCTACACAAACTGCTACTTCTATAAACATACCTTCATACATTTACGTAAATAAAAAACAAACGAGCTTACGGAATCTCGCAGCACTGAGGTGAAAGTAAAACAAAACTAATTGAAATGTAAAGTAGTAGATCTTCTAGTGCAGGAAAACCAACTTACTTGAAATCCTAGGTGAGTGACCACGATCAAAAATGCTTCCACTCTCCTTCTTATACTAATTTTGCACATCAAATGTCAAGCCAAGACGAAGCTAAGTCGCTTCTATGCTACTGAATTCTGGGTATTACAAAAATAATGACAACCCGCCCGCTAATGCTACCAATGAAAAGGATCCACCAGTTAGTAACCCCTACGGGCAATTTTACTATTGGGCAATGGAAATAAAAAAAAAAATGCTTTTTACGTTAAGCAACTGATAGCAGACACTGATATATTACTTGTTTTCTCTGTTGTTTTTTAAACCTTTCAATACCCACGTATTTTTTCTGTTGTGGGACTGGGTTGTTAGTACACAAGATATACATGGAAAGATACAGCAGGCGGCGCGGTGTCTCATTGGTAGAGCGTTCACCTCCGGTGCTTGGGGTCCCTGGTTCGATCCCAGCTCGCGCCGTGTGGACTTTGTGGTGGACAAACACCGTGCTCGTGGGTTTTCTCGGGGTTCTCCCGTTTCCTCCCACTTTCTTCATTCCACCATTTCACTCATTTCTCATTATCACCGTCTCCTTTAGCCTAACCGGCATAACCGTGGGACGTTAAACTTAAAGATTTCATTTCATTTTCAAAGATACAGCACCGAGGCTACTAGGCTATATTAGACGTAGATCCGTAGCTTTCATTCAAACCACATTAGAGAGCACGGTGGCTCAGTGGTAGATCCTTATCTCTGCGGCGTGAGGTCCCTTGTTCGATCCTCGACCAAGTAAGTTTGGGGTGGGCAACATCGTGTGCGTGGATTTTCTCGGGGTACTCCTTTCCCTCCAACATTCTCATTCCATCAATTCTTCCATCATCATTCACTTACTTTGATCATCGTCTCCCTTACCCTAGCGGACATAAGTATGGGACGTTAAACTGAAAGATTTCATTTCAATTCATTTCATTTCTCAAACCACAGTACCTACCATCGAGAATCAAACCTGTTCTGCATAGGCAGCGAAGTTCTAACTACTTGGCCATGAGGAATCCCATCAGGGGTGTCATTTAGAGAGGGCAGGGAGGGGCAATTGCGCCCCTGAGATTGAGATTTATATAGATTTTATCAATAGGATAGTATTAAATCAGTAAGAAAACGCAAAATTTTACTTATATCAAGAGGTCTTACCCCCCCCCAAGCAAAATCTGAAATGACGCTCCTGAATCCCATCGATGTATGTTTGGTTTGGTCAACAACATATTTTCCTCCTTTGCTTCTTTCTTTAGTGGTTGAATAATAATAATAATAATAATAATAATAATAATAATAATAATAATAATAATAATAATAATGAGTTTCTTCGTGGTTAAGCGGTTAGCGTACGCGCCTTTGGCATGAGAGACCCGGATTCGATTCTTGGCAGGAGTTCATGTGGTTCGAATTCCACGTTAATCAGTAGGTCCCGTCTCATATATCCTCGCTGCTTAAAGGGACGTTAAACTCAAAATCAACTCAACTCAATAATAATAATAACATACATCCAGAAATGCTTTAGAGGTGGCTGCAAATCGGATGATTAATATGTATGCTTCATATACATAAAACAAAACGTAATAGACGACTAGTTAGCTTCCATGGGCACGTTGTATTACAGAAAGATCAGTATTATAAACGTAATTTGGAAGATGGTATAAATATAAAGAAGGCAACAATGTAATCCTGGTATCTTATGCGTTCATCACAGGGATGATACTGCATTGTAATATATATAGAATATAGGAATAGTCTATAGTTGTTTTAAGACATCGGAGAACTCCAGTATGTGACGTAAAATAAAGTGATAAACAATTCCGCTTTTTTCGCCTGTGATCAGTACTCCAACTAAGATTTTTTTTTTTTAAAAAAAAGGTACATTGGAAGCTTGTACGGTGGCGTCAACTGCCGTGTCCCCGTACGAATCCTTCCATTTAACACAATGCTTCTTCACGACTGCCGGGTACGAAGAGTTGCTCGAGACAGTTGTTCTAAAGCTAACGGTGGCGGCGACTGTTTTAGAGGAAGCAACTACAGTTGCCCCGTACAAAAGCTCCAATTTAAGCAATACTTCACAAGCAGTGACATAACTCGGTGGTTGCGTGTTAAAAGGACATTAGAAGAACTAAAACACGTAAATGACGTAATCGAATTTTCCGAAGAAATAAAATAAATTTCGATGATTTTTTCCAAACCAAACTTTGACTTTCCGCTGAATAAAATGAAATGAAATGAAATCTTTAAGTTTAACGCCCCAGGAATATGCCGGTTAGGCTAAAGGAGACGGCAATAATGAGAAATGAGTGAAATGGTGGAATGAAGAAAGTGGGAGGAAACGGGAGAACCCCCGAGAGAAACCAAGAGCACGGTGTTTGTCCACCACAAAGTCCACTCGACGCGAGCTGAGATCGAACCAGGGTCCCCAAGCACCGGAGGTGAACACTCTACCACTGAGCCACCGCCCCCACCCCCGCTGAATAAAGTCGAAGTCACTACTTCGAAAATGAAATGAAATGAAATCTCTAAGTTTTACATCCCACGTTTATGCTGGCTAGGCTAAAGGAGACAGTGATGATGAGAGATGAGTGAAATGGTGGAATGAAGAAAGTGGGTGGAAACGGGAGAACCCCGAGAAAAAACATGCACACGACATTTGTCCACCACAAAGCTCACTTGGCGCGAGTTGGGATCGAACCAAGGACCCCATGTGCCAGAGGTAAAGGCCTTACCACTAATCCATCATGGCCTCTATTAATAAAATTGCAAACTTTTTTTCATGTTATAAGTGTACAGCATACAGTACATATATACATTGTATTATTTATACCTTTTATAAACCATGAGTTGTAAGTAACAGACCGTCTAACGTCGTAAATATATTTCACGTGAATTACTTTTCTATATTGAAAGTATTTATCACGAAAACCTATCAACATAATATTTTCAGATTTGAAACGTCAAAAACTGGAATGTTACGCGCTTACAAGTACGTCAGATAAGCTAGTAAATTTGCATGCATAGTAAAACTAAGTAAAGTTGACTGATAATAATTTCCGCCCCATCACATTTGGTGCCTTAACTCTCTGTGCTACTCGACTATTTTTACAAATTGATTCCCTCCCTTCACAATGTTTCACGAAACAAATCTTGGACCCGGTAGAGTTCTCACCTCTGACGCCTTGGGTCCATGGGTCGATTCCAGCTACTGTCAAGTGAGCTTTTGGTGGGCAAACACTGTGTGCGTGATTACTCTTAAGATTCTTCCGTTCCACCCCACTTTCTTTTTGCAACCATTATCACCTATCTCATCATCACCTTGGTGGATAATCGCAGGACGTTAAACAAAAAGCTTTATGTGAAAATATTCTAGCAAAAATGGCTAACAGTCTTTTAGACTACACGAAGACGATATTCGCGCTGAACACGGTTTCTAAGCAAACATGTTATGAAGTTATGAGATTTACTCTATGTTATAGTAATTCTCCTCCGAGGAAGGGACCGTCTAAAAAGAAATAAATAAACACAACACAACATTTACTTTGTGCACCTTGAAATGTAGAAAAAGTTTATAAGCGCCAATGTTCAAAGAATTCTCAAAATTCAGATTCGCCCATTCTTTCTTCTTAACTAACGGGTTAAAATAGGAAGAGTTGCAACCAGAAGTCACGTTAACATGTTAGTGATTTATTAAGCTTAAAGAGAGTTATACTAAAGTAATCGGTAATTAAAGGAATATTTAATTAATGTTATAGTTAACTATTGTACTTACTCAGGCTTTTGTTTCCTTCCTTTGTTCTTTTTAGCTGTAAACAAACCTAGTTCAGTAAATGACTCTTCTTCTTCTTCTTCTTCTTCTTCACCAATTTAATGCCCGAGGCAACAAATATCGTTGGATAGTTAGTAAATATATGAAGCGTATAATAAATTAATAAGATCGTGTTACGTAGTAAAGTATTAAAAGTATAAAGTAGAAGATATAGAATGAAGGGTGTTACGACCTCCCACGCCGTGACACGATATGCATAAACCGACCCGCAAGAAAACGACAGTTGTTCTTTGTTCAGTGACGTCACTCATGATGAAAGAAAGAACTGTCCATGGGCGGTCAGAATCTCACATACAGATGGATGTATGAAATATATAGCTGACGTATATAATATACGTATACATATGTAATATACGGAAGTTTGTTCGATGTCAGACATCCTGCAGCAACATGATGTAATATCTAAGTGAGAAAAAGGCAGTAATTATGTAGTATATGGATAACGTATGCTCCATACAGATTTCCGTACTAAACGTAAGGATTCCATATATTTGTACAACATACCGCTGTCCGGATAACGGATTTTTCTCAGTGTGGAACTGTAGAAATAACCAATTATCTTTATGACGATTTTTATAAGATTTTGTTCTCGCCACTTTAATCTGTTTTGCATACATTATGCTAATTTTCCTGCATACTACCGATTTTGGTTAGAAAACACCATTACATTTAATTTTTGAGAAGATCTCCTCATTAGGAATATAATATGCTGATAGGATGTTCACACCTGCTAGAAATCTTCGTGGTTTCACGGCATGTGAGTTTGACATAGCGCACTTTTGATACACAGAATCTGGGGTTCAATATCAGGTGGAAAGTGTTGAAATTGTAAGCATTATGACGGTTCGGATTCAACCTTAAAATGTAAGTCCATGTCTCATATAGCCCAAGTCCGCGGTGGCTCAGTGGTATTCACCTTTGGTGCATGGAGTCCTTGGTTCGATTCCCGCTCGCGCCAAGTGATCTTTGTGGTGGACAAACACCGTATGCGTGGGTTTTCTCGGGGTTCTCCTGTTTCCTCCCACATTCTTCATTCCAATATTTACTTCATTTTCATCATCGCCGTCTCGTTTAGCCTCACCGGCATAAGCGTGGGACGTAAAACAAAGATTTCATTTCATTTCATATAGCCTTGATGCTGAAACGAGCTTTAAACTCAAATCCAACCAACCTAATAAACTAACTTGTCTCAATTTTAGATTTGCAAGTCTTACTGTTGAAAGGGAAGTGAATAGGAAGAAGTCTTTTTTAAGATAGAAGGCTAAAAATTAGTAGAAAGAAAACAATTCTCGTTAAACGGAAAAGGAAATTTGGAAGTAAAGGTTACCAGAAGAACAATTTAATGAAGTTATTTTTTTTTAATTAGGTTCAACTGTTTCCAAGAATTTTGATTGAGACTTGGCAATAACGCACAGAATGCAAAGGGATGTCGAAATAGGAGGAAAGTATAAGTCGTTTCGTGTGACTGCAGAATCACATTAAAGAACAAAGTAATGGTTTATAAAACAGTGGTTATGCCAGCAATGATATACCGAGCAAAAACTTGATTAAGAAAGAAGCCACAGGAAAACAAATAGAATGTTACCGAAATAAAAATGTTGTGGTGAACATGTGATGGAATAAGAAGAGACAGACTGATGAATAATAGAGTAAGAGGAGCAACCAAATTTATATACATATCTAAGAAGATCCAGAAAATAGATTGCATTAGAATGGCTAACTAATGAAAAGAACAAACGACTATGTAGTTAGAGGAGCGATGGCAATGGAAGTGGATAGAAAGAGAGGTAAAGAGACACTAAGAATGAAATGAATGGACATGATTAAGAATTACTTCTGGTGGGAGGATTCCGGGACAGACTTTATAGAGAAAAGTTAAGAGAAACGTCGAAAAGATTGAGAGAAAGAATACTAATTTAATTAAAACTTTATAACACAGGCTTCTCGCAAGTTTACGATTTCTATGGACTAATAGCTACAACATTTATTTTTGCAATATAGTCTGAGATTAGACTCTCATTAGAACAAGATCCAAACTCCGATCTATCGAGTACTTTGAATCGGATCCCATAATAAAGATTTAGCTGGAATCAATGGCGCACGCAAGGAAGGTTCGAGGTTTAATTCCTCTTGAGTAAGATGTAATGCAGGAATTTACATTATTAGCGTTTAACGAAAAAAAAAAAAACGTCGAAAGATGAGAAGTCTACTAATCGACAGATCTCATTAAACGGAACAAAATGATATGGGTGAGTGTAAATCCTCATGCGTAGTTTCCGATAAAGCCGAGAAAACTAATTTGTTTCTAAACCTACAAATGCATGTTGTATAGAAACAGTAATCTATTAAGAAGTTCAGCTCTAGGTTACGATGTATTTGAAAGCGTATGTGTGAAAATATTAACTGTACCTATATCAACGGCTCGGCTACCACTGAGAGATCTTACAGCAGAACAACACCACTCAGAAAACGACTTGGAGTCTCATCATCGGACTACAATGCATGAGGATTTGTGCTGAAGGAGAAAATGATTGTAGATAAAGGATTTTTAATTGAGTTTCTTGAACAATATGCACCTAAAAGGTAGAGACGGATCAGTAAGGTTTAAATAAGGAGAGCCTTTGCTACAATTATTGCATAATTTTTTAATAAGCAAAACGGTGCTACATTTAATAATCTGGTACAGACGTAAATCGTCTGGTATTAAATCTAATATGATCAGACATTTGCAATAAAATGTAGATAATCATATAACTTCTAGATATACACTGAGAAAAAAAATTGTAGGTGGCATACTTAAAAAGATAGGTTACATGCGTAATTCCTGTAGTTTTTGGACTTAACGTACACCAGACGTATAACTGAAAACGCATGTTTTATAATACTTTCTGTATAAGTGTTCCATCTATACGTACTTTCTGTATGAAACAATGTAGGCGGTCAGGATCTCACATACAAATGGACGTATATAGCATATAGCTGACGAAGGTAACATAAGTATATACATGTGATATACGGAAAACTGTTAGATGTCATACATCCTGCAACGGCATGATGTAACATCAAACGGCAGTGCCTATGTATCATACGGATAACGTATGCTCCGTATTGATTTCTATAGTAAGCAAGAGGATACCGTATATTTGTACAATATACCGCTGTCCGGAGAACGGATTTTTCTCAGTGTAATAAGTTGTAAATAGTTTCATGACTCATTACTCTAATTCGAAAAAAATGAAACGAAATCTTTGAGTTTTACGTCCCACAGTTATGCCGGTTAGGCACAAGGAGACGGTGATGATGAGTAATGAATGGAATGGTGGAATGAAGAAAGAGGGAGGAAACGGGAGAACCCCGAGAAAACCCACACACACGGTGTTTGTCCACCACGAAGTTCACTTGGCAGGGGCTGGGATCGAACCCGGGACCCCTAGCACCAGAGGTGAGATAAATGAACAAAAATCTCGCTTGACCTGAAAGGAAATGATCAAACCCTGAGAACGTGACTCACTGGAATCATTATACAGCACATACCATTCGTTCTCACTGAACTTTAGCTGTATGAGTAAACCGAGAACAAAAGTCTAGATGGATTCTGGTGTCTGTAGCTTTAGTTTCATACTAGCCTTTGGTTAGCTGGCGGCTCCGCCCCCAGAGCCCAGACTCCACGTTTTCTCGGCCTACGGCCTCGAATTTCTTGTGTATCAGCCTTTGCATCAAGAGTGAATTTCGTGTATTTGCTCTTTAATTACATTTCCTGAATTTGATCCACCTGAGGATTTCGCCCACTGACTCGGCCTACAGCCTCGCACCTGTTAAACCCACAATTCTATCAAATTCAAATTTCTTTTCATATTTTAACTATCTAAAAGATAAGATTTTGTATCCGAAGAAAAGTCCATTTCAATAATATGGGGATTTCTTCGCCCCTATTTAGACCCCTTAAAAACTAAAAATATTTAATTTTGGCATTTTCCTGTGGGTTAGTCTTGGAAGGCTACAATCATGCCAAATTTCATCATTGTAATCCTGCTGGAAGTGTCTAAATATTTTGGGGTGTAGAAGATGTCCCATAGAAATAACATTGAAAATATTTTTTAGTTCCCCATAAAACAACTCTACAGTTGGAAATTTGTATTTTTGACGCTTTACTTAGTTAACGCTAAGGAAAATGTACAAGCACATCGATTTTCAAGTATCTATTCCAAGTATCTAAAACATGAGATTATAGATCCCAAAAAGGGCTCATTTACATAACATGGGGGATTTCTTCATTCCCTTTTAGACCCCCTAAAATTTAAAAATATTCGTTTTTGGCAATTTTCCTGTGAGTTAGTCCCGAAAAGCTACAATCATGAAAAATTTCAACTTTCCACGTCAACTGGAAGTACCCCTCTATTTTATGTCAGTTCATGTAGTTTTGTTTATAGTTAGGATTAGGTTAGGATTTTTTGTTAAAGGCGGATACAAAACTAAATAACTTTGTTCCGACTTTAATTAGGTCATTTCTACCTCAAGAAACTGAAATAAATCTTTTCAGTTTTACGTCCCATTCATATACCATGTATAATATATATGATGATGATGAGAATGAATACAATGGTGGAATGAAGAAAGTGGGAGGGAACGGGACAACCCAGGGAACACTCAAGAACACGATGCTTGTCGACCATAAAGCCTATTTGGCGCGAGATGGGATCAAACCAGAGTCCTCATGCACCAAAGATTTTATTTTATTCTATCTATACATATTTCTGGGCATTACTGGTATCTATGGCTATAAACCCGTAACATATTAGAGATCACATCTTTCGGCGAGCATAGTATGTATCAGGGAAAGGAGGGAAGCGACCTGGGACCTGTACGTTAGGTGTCATCCCGGCATTTGCCTGGTGTGAATGAGGAAAATCCCACTTAGGATGGCTGGCCGGGAAAAGTTGTTACGTCTTTTCGATCGAGTGTCCCCACTGGAATCGAACCTCGGACCACTGCACCAAAGATTAGGATTTTATCACTTTCTAAAAGTTAACTGATTAATCGAACATTCCTCAGTAACTTTATTTCTGTAATTACCTCTATTGTACCTAATTTCACGCGACAGGGACACGAATACACGAATGTCGAAGACAGTTAAAATTTTACATATGCTTTCCCATCTGGAATCGAACCCAAGACTATGTGAACCATCACGCACTAGACTAGCAACTCGGGGTCCCATTTTCTCCACAAAAGTGTTCCATAGTCATAAATATGCTCACTTATGAAAAGAAAGTTTACGAACGAAAGGAATTTACTCCAGATAAAATCTACGACTTCCATCCAACTCTCAGATGACATCAAAGTGTCCCAATTCAATACAAAAGCTGTGAACTAAGCACCACCCATAACATTTCTTTCATTTGCGAAGATTTTGTTTGGCGATAAGATGACACAAATCCACCACCCGCTGGAATTACTCGCTCTCCCCTCGCTCTCGCTATAGTGGTTGAAGGGACCGGGCGGTATGATCAGTCACATAAACTCTTGTTCTGCATTTGTAGTTTTACAACCCCTCATAGAGCTGGAAATGATTCATAAGGTCAAACAGGTTTCAAATGTTTCTTCGGATGTAGCAACAGCGGATGTATGGAGAACGAACACGGTTCGTCGCAACAGAGCTCAGTTCAATTCCCGGTAGGGACTCATGTAATTCGGAATGCACGCAATAAACTAATAGGATCTAATACTACTACTACTATTACTATTACTACTACTACTACTACTACTACTACTACTACTACTACTACTACTACTACTACTACTACTACTACTACTAATAATAATAATAATAATAATAATAATAATAATAATAATAATAATAATAATAATAATAATAATAATTTGGTTTTACTATATACAGTACCTGTATTCCTAATTCTAATTTCCAATCTATCCAACACCTATTGGAGGCCGCGTTGGCTCAATGGTAGAGAGCTCACCTGTGTTGCGTGGGGTCTCTGACTCGATCCCAGATCTCATCAAGTGAGCTTTGTGTTCGACAGGCACTATGTGCGTGGACTGTCTATGAATTATGTTTGCTCCTACTTCCTGCATTCCAGTATTTCTTTTGTTATCATTCCCATCTGCCTTTTCTTTGCATAAGAGCATGAAGGTGGAACGTTAAACTCGAAGTGAATATTTGTACTTCACGTGTTTTTTTGCTTTTAGTTTTAGTTTTTAGATACATGTGGGAAAAGAACTGACCACTATATCAACGCTCTGTGGCCCTTCCCTCTTTCCTAGTCGTTAGAAAGTGTGCCTCATATGAAGAATAAAACTTCCTGTGAAAAAATAACTGGAACGCAAATTACGGTGGTTCATATCGTATCTGAAATTTTAGGTCCAAATGTAATACTGTATAATCTCTGTACACGGTACTGAAAAGACACGCTAAAGTTCAACTAGCAACAATCTCTTATCTACGATGATAGTGACTCCACCAAACGACTTTAAGAGAGCCCACCTCAGAGCAACTTAGAGGCGGATCTAAAAGGCAAAAACTGGGGAGGGGAGGCAGCGAGAACCCAGCTTATGACATGTATATCATGAGCTTATTATAAACTTTCAAAAATATATAAACAATAAACAATAGCTTGATAATTTTTGCTTGATTATTTTTTCAAAAACTGGGGCTAGGCTCCCGGCCCCGGGATAGATCCGCCACTGGAGCAACATACTCAGACAGGAAATATCTATATTTACTTAAAAATGTGTTTAAAAATTTGCTCTGAATATCCAACCCAATAGGATAAAACACCCTCTATAGCCTAAATACAGACACATAAAAGTCAAACTTTACAGGCTATTCTGTTCAGATGGATATTAAATATTTGCCATCACGTGCAATGCTAACATCACGCTCACAATTTACAACAAAGTGCGAGAAATGTTTTGTTTCGATTCTCGTCTCGAGAAGATTGATACCTATTTTTTAAGTTCGAGACGAGATGAGAAACATAATTAATCTCGAGGGGAACTCGAATTCACCCACGTCCTACATCTCAAACACAACTTTATTCTTACATGATTCATAGCATAAAACTAAAAATTGGTAAAGTGATTGCACGAACACCATGAAGATCATTTATCAATGTTTAAATATGCACAAGTCATATATAACTAACTAACTATAAGAAAAGGATAGTATTGAGATTATTTCAAGTTGGATTACGTGGGACACATGTCTGCAATCAGGGACAGCGCTCCACTGTTTCTCTGGGTGGGCCAGATGTAGGCCATAGAACAGTAGTGATAACCTAGCTTGTTCCGACGATTAACTAACTAACTCTATGGCCTATGGAACCCGGAGGTTCAAAACCGCATTCACAAAAGCTCTCCACTGACTTTTATCCTTAGCCAATTGGATCCGATTTCTACTTTGTATTCCTGTCTCTGCGAAATCCATCTTAATATTGTCCTCCCATCTGCGCCTAGGTCTTCCTAATGGCCGTTTTCCGATTGGTCTTTGAGACAAGACTTTGAAAGCGTTTCTACTTTCTTCCATTCTAGCTACATAACCTGCCCACCTAAGCCTCCTAGACTTGATGACCCTAACAATGCTGGGTAAACCGTATAAATTATGTAGTTCCTCGTTATGAAGTTTTCGCCATTCCCCATTCCCGTTCCTCTTGGGTCCGAATATTCGTCTCAGGATCTTGTTCTCAAATACTTTCAGTCTATGTTCTTCCCTCAGAGTAAGCGACCATGTTTCGCAACCATACAGAACAGCGGGCACGATTATCGTTTTATATATTTTAACCTTCAAATTCCTCGACAGAATTCGCGACGACAAGAGATTTTGAACTGAATAGTAACACGAAATCCCTGATGCTTTTAGTCGACATTTAATTTCTTCGTGAATATGATTTTCATCTGTTAATATTGATCCTAGATATTTAAAAGTATCCACTTTAGCAAAAAGTATTATTTAATATTTTAACGTATTCATAATTTGCTGTACATAAACATTCATAAGTCTTATATAATATACTTTAATAATAAATATGGCTTAAATGTTGTTACGTACATACATGTACTCTTCCTGAACGTGAACCTCTCTAACAAGGAAAAATTCTGCTAACTTCTAGATGAAATTAAGAAACACAATCAGGCCATAAAATTTAGTTGAGTTTGAGTTTAGCGTCGCTTTCACAGCGAGGGTATACGAGATGGAACCTACTTATTAACATGGAATCCGAACCACATGAACTCCCGCCGGGAATCTAACCCTGATTTCCCACGCGAAAGGTGCGTACGCTAACCGTTAGTCACGAATGAGCTTGATAAAGTTTATGTATAAGTTTACGAGAACGAGAAAAGTTTATCTAGCATCGAGACTAGATGAGAAAAAATGTTTGAGAGTCGAGACAATACGACACTTTCACCAGACAAGACGAGAAAATCGTGCCAATACTACTAATTTTATACTTACCTAATTAATCCGCCATTACACTTACTCGACCTCACACGCATTGTCATAATATCATTTCGACATTACGCTTACTTAGCGTCATGATTACAATATAACTAGAAAATCACACTCACAACACCCTTTCGAGCGACTTTACATTTACTCATCCTTACACTCACATCAATTCGACAATCGATATAACGCTTACAACATCTTTTCGACCACACGATCACTTAACTTCATACTCACAACATTAACATCTATCACATTCGACCTCACACTTAGAACATCCTTTCGACATTACTCACACGACTTTATACTTACATCATGATCTAGACATCACGCTCAATAAACTCACGATCAGTTCGTGAGGTTGAGGTCACGTGCGCTTGGTATCAACGCTATTTGTATTATTAGATGACATATTTACAAATAGACAATATGTTTGTTAATTGATGGTGCTCATAAATGAGACGAGACAGAAAATATTTTCTCGTCTCGAGACCCATTATAGAACTGTTGTCTAGTCTCGATTTTCGGATTTTTTTCTCGTCTGGTCTCGATTTTTCTTGTCTCGTTTTGTAATTTATGTAGAAAATGTATGCTCTGTTGGTTTCTTAATTTAATAAAGAATTGATCAATAGCCTTTCGCTGCGCAAGAACTCCTCAAGAGTAAAATGTAACAACATTTAAATATGTTTATTATTACAGTATATTGTATACTGACTTGCATATCTTCAAACATTTATTAATGCTCTTCATTTTGTTCGTATAATCACCTCATAAACTTATAGTTTCTATATTACGAATCATGTAACAATGAACATTGTTTGAGACCTAAAACTTGGACGAACTATTATAGCCCACGAAACTACAGAAAATTTACGACTCGTCTCAAATTTGAAAATCTATTCCACTAAGTCACTTCATAATCATTCACTTTCATTAATAATGTTTTACTGTACAGGCTACACGGCATAACAGTGAGTTGTAAACAGATATATTTCATTTTTCACTTACAATTGATTAAATACGTTTTGTTTCCTTTTTTCCTACAACTTTTAAGCTAGGGATGGGCACGAGCGAGTTTTCTTTGAAACTCGACTCGACTCGAAACAGACATCTTTTACCTCGACTCGAGAACTCGGCTCGAAAAATTTCCTTCAACTCGACTCGAATTTTGCTCGAGTTTCGAGTCGAGTCGAGCCAAATCCTGTATGTAGTTTCAAGTACTCTCTTGAATTATTCCATATAGACAATATAATTATTATCAATGTTACTACTTCTACTACAATTATTATTATTATTATTATTATTATTATTATTATTATTATTATTATTATTATTATTATTATTATTAAAACACCGTGTATAAACATGAAAGATAGGCAGTTTGTATCTGAATACGAAGAACTAGTTGACTGCAACTTAGGTAGTCGTGAAGTCTAGGAGGCAAGAACGTTGTTCATGAGGTTGGAATTTGAATCCCGGGGGAGCAAGTATTCGGGCTCGAGCCAAAATTTTTTAAAAGTTATAGGGCGCCGGCCAAACATGTTCAAAACTACTCGGCCCAGGTTTGTCAACGGCTCGAACGGCTAGGCTCATAGCTCATTCGCTATGGAGCCGAATCGAGAAGTAGGGATGCGCACGAGTCGAGACATGTCTCGAATTTCGACTCTCGAGTCGAGACAAACTTCTTTCTCGACTCGAATTTCTCAGTCGAGACACGAGTCGAGTCGAGACTACTCGTAAAATTCTTGATTCGACTCGAATGTCTCGAAAATCTTTGCTTATTTTTAAAATTATTTCGAAGTAACTAATCACATAGAAACAGGTATTTTCCTTGAAACCAATACCATACCAGCATTTATTACTTCGAAAAGGTACAGGTATTTTTAAAGTTAATAGTTAACCTTTCGCCAGCGGGCTTTAATTTTCTTCTCATTTCAGTTAATTAAAACTAATAATTATATGTCATGATATCTGATAGACTTTAAATATGCTAACAACACTTAAGTAACTATCCAGATATCTAATGTGTATAAAACTGTTGCGCTGAAGTGAACTTCGTAAATTGTCTAAGTGAGCAATTGGCAGTCTATAATAATTTATTGGATTTAGTAAAAATTTAGTCAAATGCTATATCTGGAGCATTGGATTAATTCTGATAAATCATTATTATTTAAATCAAGATTTAAATCATTTGATTTTTTAAACAATCAAGTGATTATTAAAATCAAATTCCGAAATAAATTAATTTGAATTGAAAATAAGTAAAATCCCTTTTCTGTTCTGTTATTTAGTCAAATGCTATATCTGGAGCATTGGATTATTTCTGATAAATCATTATGATTTAAATCAAGATTTAAATCATTTGATTTTTTAAACAATCAAGTGATTATTAAAATCAAATTCCGAAATAAATTAATTTGAATTGAAGATAAGTAAAATCCCTTTTCTGTTCTGTTATTTCAATTATGGAGGATAATAATCATAATACGATGAGACTCAAATGTATGTACAGCACAGTATGAAAATGAGTGTTATGCAGAGAATGAATAGGGAAAATCCCATTTTGAACGGGTAACAAGGCAATCCTGCTTTCTTCTCTTCGTAACATAGGGTTTGTAAATCATAAACTATTCCAACGAGGAAATCACCATTCGAATTTAAGAAGAAAATTCTTTTATGTGCATGTCTGTTTGTTCCCAGATTTTATTTTATTTTATTTATTTATTTATTTATTTTAAGATTTTATAACTTTAGGCGAAATTTATAGATTTTATATGTATTTCGTGCCGCAAGCTAGTTCTGATTTTTTAAAATATGCCCTACCAAATATCAATAACGTTTGGGAAAAAATGCAATGTTGATAAACGTTGTTGTACTTTTTCCGTAATGCTTAAGAAACTTTGTTTGGGATTGAAATAGGTTAACGATTGGGGATTAATTGAAAATTCAACTCCGGTACTTTCACTTAAATTGTATAATTAATATTTAATACTAATTCCTAATGTTTTTTTCTTCAGTTCGCGATTTGTAGTATAAGAGGAGAAAGATTTGGTTTAAATAAAAAAAAATAACAAAATGATTTTTTCCACCCTGCATAATTTACACGCATTTAGCATCTAGCATCTTGATTTTCACTTCTGGAGAACAGAAAAAAAAATTAAATAGTTCAACGACCGTCGGGAATTATCCTTTTTAGTTGAATCGATAGTAGGAGTAATAAAACCAGTCAGTATTTACGCTGTTGTATTGTCGAATTCACAGAAATGTTCAAAAATAAGCTGTTTACAAAATAAGATTCTACAAAAGACTGTTTACTACCTACCCATAGTTCTATTACTGTCAACTGAAATCTGAGTATGTGGTTATCTGGAATGTTTCTGTCCCTTTTCAATTTACAACTTGAGAAGGTAGGGGGTATGAACGTCAGGGGACAGCCAGTTAAAGAAATGCTTCAGGGCTATGTCGGAAGCTCGGAAGCAGCATGTTTTGTATATACTTCTTAAAATGCTATCCATTCATAAAATATAAATTCGCCCTTCCCTCTTTCCAATACGGAGAACCGACTCTTTTGCTGAAGAAAGATGTTCAGAGAAAAATGAAACAATCGTTTCAAGCACGAAGTTCTTTATCGTCAGTGTGCGAATTAGATAACCTATATTGGGGGGGATAAAATTAGGCCAAAGGACATAGTCTGAAGGTTCAAATTTCAAAATGAGACAATAAATGCCTTACCCCCATATTATTATATATATATATATATATATATATATATATATATATATATATATATATATATATATATATATATATATATATATATATGTGGGGGGGAGGGGGGCATGTGTAATAAATAAGAGATTTATTAATTTAATAAATCTACCGACAATAACTATGCACATATATATTGTCTGACATACACACACCCCACTAAACCTTTCTGAACGTGTTTTAATGTTGTACTCACTCTTGTCCCCGTAGCTCTCTAAGGTTTATTTAGTTAATAATTCGGCTCGAGCGATAGCCATGATCACAAGCATATGTTAATTTTTCCACTCATATTGAAAGCTTCCACTTTGCATTAATACATACAGGTTGCGAAAAGAAACCTACTTCAGTCTTGTGAAAACTACTAAAATTATCAGTTAAACCGGACATTTTTTTTTTTTTTAAAGAAAATCTAGATATTAACCTATCAAATAAGAAATGGATTGTTGCTGGTCCCGATTTCTCACATCAAGGTCAAATTGAAGGCCAAATATTTAAAATCTCTCAATTCAAATTTCGAGCTTGTGCTTCTACTTCCCGCTAAAGCTGTGCTCATCACGACTTTTTTTTCTCCAAATATCGATTCCGTGATGGGCACGGAAAGTCAACACTTAAAAATTACTTTACTGTTAGGTTGAAGGTGAGTTGATTCACTATGGGCTACGTTATTCAAATAGTAAAACATTACACTGAAGTTTTTCAGACAACATTAATTGCGTGGACAGCAAACTGTACAGCGAAAAGATGGAAAAATGAAGGGTTAACTTTAAAAAAAAAAAAAAAAAAAAAAACCCGCTCCAGTTGAAATGCTTATACAGACACGGACAATGACACGGAGAACCAGTCGTATTAACAAATGCTGAAACAAATCTTGAATTATTCGCTTATTCACCTAAAAATCACCTTCATTAACATGTCTGGTCACTAGGAGCGTACCCCCCAGCGTGTACGTTAACATATATTTACGAGAGAATACCTATATCTCAGATTTTGAGTACAGTTTCGAAAGTTCATTTCTGTAAACTGTAAAAGCAGTGATTACTATGCTAATTATCACAAATTAAATGCAACTTTTGAGTTGCATACACACAACTTACTAGGGAATGAAGACCATGTGCTAACAAAGAGTACACTGGAAAATGAAATAATATGTTATAACAAAAATTAAAATAAGATGATAATCGATACAAATATAGAGGATGAATATGACATATCCGAACTTCGCCAAGTATGGTAGAAGAAGCTATTTGTTTACTTCTTCTTGGCTAACCGCTAAGAACATTTATAAATCTATATGTGGCTTTGTTATACGCAATTAGTACATTCAAATTCACAAACGATGACGAACTGAAGGGTACGAAGGTACAGTTGCAAGTAACAACCGTAGTCATAATAATATAGTTCTACTAAACAACGTTGAAAATAGTGGGTAATTAGGTGGTAAGTAGAAATGACCAAAACAGAAATGACCAGTTTACATCGATCATTTCGAAATACAGCTAGAAGATTAAATTTACAAGAAATAACAAAAATCAGTGAAATTTGGAGTTATACTAAGCATAGTTTGAGGGGGAAAGCGAGCATCCCCGGTGGGGATACTTCAGCTGACTTCTTTGGGGGGGAACAAAATGTGATTGAGGGGGAAAATCCCCCTCATCCCCCCCGGTAATACGCACCCTGTTTATCGTACACAATGAACGTAATTCTTTTAGTTTCTGAGTGTGTTTAGCTTACAGATTGTGACAAGTTTGAACCCTCCACGAAAATGCTAAAACCAATGAAATGACAAGTGCAAATATATATGACAAATCTGTGGGTGAATCAAATAATGCAGACAAATGGGAAGATGATTGAGCTCCTTCGTGGTTAAGCGGTTAGCGTACCCGCCTTTGGTGTAGGAGACCCGGATTCGATTCCCGGCGGGAGATCATATGGTTCGGATTTCAAGTTAATAAGTAGGTCCATGTCTCATATAATCTCGCTGCTGAACAGGATGTTAAACTCAAAATCAGCTCAGCTCAGCAAATGGGAAAATAAGTTGAGTTGATTTTGAGTTTAACGTCCCGTTCAGCAGCGAGACTATATGTGACGTTAATGGAAAAACGAAGAAGTTTTGTTTGAAGATAACACTGCTTGATGCAGCGCAGTCTACCACTTGTAAAATAGTCTTGAAGTGTTGATATTTGGTATGCGTGCGTGTGTGTGTATACACTTGTTTCTGAATATTTATATACATTCGTGTGTTATAATTGTTATATTAATATCCACTGGATTAGGTGAAAATATAAAACGGATTTGATGGCAGTCAAATTCATGTCATCTTGGTAAGCCATTAAAAAAATTGTAATATTAAATTAGATTATAGTTTAGTGTCCCTTTCAGGAGCAAAGTTGTATGAGACGTGAACCTACAGCTTAACGTGGAATTTGAACCATATGAGCCCCTACCGTGAATCAAACCGCGAGCTCCCACGCCGAAGAAGCGTACGCTAACCACATAGCCACGGGGAGGCTCAATATTTAGTAATATCTATTAAATTGTAAAATTGCATTTGCATAATTTTCTCTAATATAATCTTCACAATGTGAAGTCTCAGCTAGGCACATGATCTTGTTTAAAATCAGAAAGTCAATCTCTTGTGGTTCACTCTTGGGTTGGACTGTGGGATTATATAAATCCGAATTAGATACTTTTATTCTATTTTGTACAGTACATCCGTTCCTTCATAATCTCCTAAGCAGGGGCGTAAATAACGGCCCCGCAGACCCCACATTGCGGGGGGGCTCAAGCCATCAGGGACCCCAAATCATGAAGTGGGACGTAGAGAAGGGGCCCCACTCCACGCTGTTTGCTGGGACGCCCCCAAGCCTTTAGTTACGCCACTGTTAATAAGAATAGTTACGAATATAAATTTAAGTCACATTCAAATGTATCAAACTCTTCGATTAACCTGGGGATGGTTAAGAAATTAAGTGCGTCTGGAGGTAGACTATTTCGCAACTCAGTGGATATATTGTGAATGTATTAAAAGTCTACTGTTGCACCCATCAAATTTAAATTTTGAAAAAAATATTCTCTGTGAATACTAAACAGGATATTTTTTTTAAAAAAATCAATTGTTAATTTAGGCTGCTAATAAGGCAGGTTTTGTGAGAAAGGAATTCTCCAGGGAATAATTCCTCAGTTCGTTATATATATATATATATATATATATATATATATATATATATATATATATATATATATATATATATATATATATATATATATATATAATGCTATTTATTAATTTATTTTATTATCTTTGTGACACAGCGTCATATTACCTTTGTACATGCATACTATACTTGCAAGATTTCTCCTTGCGAGACGCCACAAAGCTAACTGAAAAAACATCCTGACCAAATGGACTCTCTCTTTGTGTGTGTATGTTTGAAGAAAGAACAGTCTATGCGTTGTTTTTCTGACCCTAATTGTTCAATTTGTCTCTGTAGTAAAACTCTTATTTCGCTAAACTTGACCAATAATATAATAAAATATAAATATAATAAAAGCAGTAAATTCTAAAGTACCCTGTAGCATCTGCCCGAAATTAAATGCATAGATCTAGATTATTATTTCCAATTAGAAGTCATTTTCGCTTCTAGGTTACTAGTGACTGAATTCTTCTTCTTTGTATCTTCGTAGTCGAGAAAATAATAGTAATAATAATAATAATAATAATAATAATAATAATAATAATAATAATAATAATAATAATAATAATAATAATAATAATAATAATAATAATAAATTTATAGAAGAAATCCAATGAATACGAAAGTAATTCACAATTTCCTTCATAATGAATGCAATTGTCAAGTACTTTCGTATTTATTGGACTTCCTTTATGAATATATAATTACTCATTATAGTGCATAAAATGCCCTACAAAATCTACAAATTTGCGTAAAAATTGAAATTTGTATCGCAATTTGCTACGTAATATGTAAATTCTTTAAAAAAACGCTTATATGTACGGCATGTAAATGTTTTAAATATATATATATATATATATATATATATATATATATATATATATATATATATATATATATAATATAAAACCTTGAACAGCGTTTTCTCGAGACGAGTCGAAACAGTTTTAAATCTCGACTCGTCTCGTGCGCATCCCTACCGACAACTGAGCCGAGACAACAGCTCATCCGAATTAAGCCGGCTCGAGCCGATGGCTCCTCCCAATCGAGTCGGCTTGAGCCGGTGGCTCACCAGAGCGGAACCGAATCAATTTGATGGCTTACCCTAACCGAGCCCACTGGAGCCACTGGCTTAGTTGAACTGAGTCGAGCTGAGCCGATGGACTCATTTCAACCGAGCCCAACGAACCGAAGGCTCACCTGAGCAGAGTCAAACAGAGTCAATGGCTCATCTCAACCGAGCCGGCTTCAGCTACCTGCTTACTTGAGTCAAGTCGATGGCTCATCGCAACGAACCAGCTCAAGCCGTCCGTTAAGTTGAGCCGAGCCGATGTCTTACCCCAACGAGCCGGCTCGAGCTGTTCACTCAGTTGAACCGAGTTGAGCCGGTTAACATCACTTCCCGGGGTGGGCTTCTGCTTGGTCTTAAAACTTAGACCGTGCAGGTCTGAGCCTTGATGGTGAGAAGTGCAGTATATACTTATATTGATGCTTACCATATTTGAAGCTGTCTCGTTATAAATATCTATTGTCGTCTCGTTATCGAGACGATACGAGCAGTGTCCCATCTCGCGAGCAGCACTAAAAATATTCCACATTACTGCTTACAAATCTCATGGCTTTGCTTCCTAGTCTAATGAGGTAATGATTTCTAAACGAGCTAAAACGAGCTAAACCAGCGGGCCATTTATCAAACTCAACTCGACTCGAAACTCGATCTCAAAACAGCGACTCGGTTCGGAACTCGACTCGAGAAAATTACCTTTGGCTCGACTCGTGCCAATCCCTATTTTAAGCGTTTAAAATGCAAACACACACAATATATATATAATATTCTGAAACTTATTATCCTATATTTTTTTGTAATAAACAAATTATATTTAAAACCAATTGTAAAAACCCGAACAAGGCAATCTCACAATTATTTTATAGTCAGCAATAATTAATTTCCAGATACTCAATAATTGTCTTGATATTCTTCACGCAAATATTCTCCGTTATCCGTAAGTTAGATATAATTCATTATCGGGACATAATTCGTTATTTGACATCCGAATATTATCCGTTATCCGAATATTATATATCATCTGGACATTATCCTTTATCCGGATATTATTTTTTATCCATTATCCGAATATTATTTGTCATCCGAATATTATCCGTAATTCGGATATTATCCGTTATCCGGATATTATCCGTTATCCTTCATTCGGATATTATCCGTTATCCGAATATTATCCGTCATTCGGATATTATCCGTTATCCGAATATTACCCGTCATCCGGATATTATCCGTTATCCGTCATCCGGATATTATCCGTTATCCGTTATCCGGATATTATCCGTCATCCGGATATTATCCGTTATCCGTCATCCGGATATTATCCGTTATCCGTCATCCGGATATTATCCGTTATCCGGATATTATCCGTCATCCGGATATTATCCGTTATCCGTCATCCGGATATTATCCGTTATCCGGATATTATCCGTCATCCGGATATTATCCGTTATCCGGATATTATCCGTTATCCGTCATCCGGATATTATCCGTTATCCGAATTATCCGTTTCCTCAAAAACGGATACCGGATAATTTCTTATCCGGATATCCGTTATCCGGATATTTTGGCCATCCCTAATATATGCTATTCCTTCTCTCAAGCAAACTCAATTGTAAATGTGTGTGTGGACAAACCTTCTGTGCTGTGTTGGGTTGTATAAATACAGGCGGCAAAATGCTAAATTCGTTATTTTTTATCCGATTTTGATAATTCAAACGGCATTTAAAAGAGTATGTACCAGAGTTTAAAACGCAATTGTTCATTCTTGTTAAATGTTGTTAGATTTAGTGATTTTTTTTGTTTTTGTAACCAAATTTAGTGATTTTTTTGTAACCAGATTTAATGATTTTTTAAGTCAAAACCGGTTATAACCAGATTTTGTAACTAGATTTAGTGATTTTTGAAGTCAAAACCGGTTATAACCAGATTTTGTAACTAGATTTAGTGATTTTGTAACTAGATTTAGTGATTTTGTAACTAGATTTAGTGACTTTTTTGTAACCAGATTTAGTGATTTTTTGTTACTAGATTTAGTGATAGAATGCATTAGAAGTTATTATGAGTAAGATAGAAGTTATTTGAGATGTGATAGAAGTTATTTGGGAAATAGGGAGTGCGGTAGAAATTATTAGGGGTAGTTTAGAAGTTATTTGGAGGTAGGGGGATGCGCTATTGTTATTAGGGGTGCGCTATTATTATTGATGGTGTGCTAGATTGTTATTGGAAATGATGAGGTGGCGCAGAATCCCCATCCCACACCTACTTTCGACACTAATATTAGTTATTTTCGATCATTTTTAAATGTTTATCCCCTTCCCCTACATCAGCCCTGCCCACGGCGAGCAGATAGTGGAAACTCTCCTCGTGAACGCTCACGAGCATTCTACGAGCAAATACCATTGTTCGTGCTTCGTGGATCTTCGGGTTTTGTCCTTAGAGGAGCGGAAGTGTTGTCAACCTTGGCGGTAATCACTAGCTTACCAAAAAAAAAAAAAAGTATGTATGGTAACTGATTGCCATTTAGTGTAAAGTGTTTTTTTACAATGTGGTAACCGTTAACTATAGACAATACAAACTTGTAACAGCAATCAAATGATAAACTATGTACGTTCCTTTTCTTCTTTTTTCTTTCCTTTTGTTAAAGAGGGATGTGGGTTTGTTATATCCGAGTGTGGGTTTGTTATATCCGAGTGTGGGTTTGTTATATTATGTTGTTTCGCTTTTTAGGAAAAGAGATAATCTGTTGATAAGAAAAAACTGTAGCACTTGTTTGTAATTATCTAAGTATATCTCCAGAAAATTAGCTTATGCATGTATGTGTGTACGAATAGGCTTAGCAAGGGGTTGGTTGTGGAGATTAGAAGCCACTATTACACTATCAATAGGAAGAATAGTATTTCTTACTCCACTTTTAAAGTTACTTTGATCGCAAAGAATCAAACAAAATATTAAGAGAGCCAAAGAGATTTTCCATTTTTAAGTGTGACCGTTAGTGACTGCAATTAGGTTTTTTTTTTTTTTTTTAACAAGGAGTGTCTTTTTAATAAGGAAAAATGTATTGTCCCTGGCTGGTTGCTTGCCGGTGGCTTGTTAAAAGTGAAAAAGAATGTTAAATCATTTCAACGACTGAAGCTACACGCTTGTCTTTCTTCGATAGTTACTGACTGATTTTGAAAGTCACAATGTTGTAGGCCTACTGTAATAGCGTAGGCCTACTGTAATAGCGTAGGTCTACTGTAATAGCGTAAATTCGAAAGGAAACGTTCCAACTGAATGATACGAACAATTATTCCCAATGTCTTGAACATGAAACGTGGGTTGCACGGATAACGCTTAAAGTAGGCTGGACTGCACTGGAATTTCCTTCCGGCAAATTAGTGTTTGGTCGAAACTCGGTTCTTCTGTGTAATTGTCTCTTAACAACATTTGAACATTTCTTTTAGATAATAATAACTAACTAACTCTATGGTCTATGGAACCCGAAGGTTCAATGCCGCGTTTACAAAATATTTCCACTAACTTATGTCCTTAGCCAACTGGATCCAGTTTCTACTCTGTACTCTTATTTCTGCAAGATCCATCTTAATATTGTCTTCCCATCTACGCCTAGGTCTTCCTAGTGGTCTTCTTCCAATTGGGTTTTCAGTTAAAATTATGAAAGCGTTTCTAATTTCTTCCATTCTGGCTACATGGCCTGCCCACCTGAGCCTTCTACACTTCATAACCCTAATAATGTTAGGTGAGCGGTATAAACTATGCAATTCCTAGTTATGAATTTCCTCCAATCCCCATTTTCATCCCTCTTTGGTCCGAATAATAATAATAATAATAATAATAATAATAATAATAATAATAATAATAATAATAATAATAATAATAATAATGCGTATTATTATTATTATTATTATTATTATTATTATTATTATTATTATTATTATTATTATTATTATTATTATTATTATTATTATTATTATTATTTTCAACCCCCCGTCGTTCTCCTATCAATCTAGCAACGAAAGGCGTTTACAACTTAGCAAACGTGAAGCGAATGACAAATTACAGACCGAGTGCTAATGTAATACAACGTCACGAATTGTGTAAGCAAGCTAAAAAGGTCTGAAACAATTCGTTTCCGATTTTTGCAGTCGTTTTTACGTCTGTAAGATGACATGTTTAATATTAGTTTCTTTCTTTCTTTCTTTCTTTCTTGTTCATTTGTTAGTTACTTCAACGCTAACTGTAACCTCTATCATGCGTCTTCCTCAACCAAAAAACGTACCAATTTTATTTCCTGCAGTGTTTTCGCGTCACTGCTTTCGAAATGGGGAGGGGGAGAGCACACCTGCACATTTCACGCTTGCGTCTGCTCAATGCTTATCATCGTGCGAATTTCTGGCCAGGCTTGGTCATAGGTTTTTTGCCATCATGTGTGGTTGGCAACACTTATCGGATGCAGTGGAAGAAGCGAAGCTAGCAGCACCTGTGCTCACCTGTTCTTATCTTCGCTCGTGCCCGCTCACGCTTTGGCTCCGGGAGCCAATTCATGGACAGGCCTGCCCTACATTATATCCTCCCCCTCCTCAATTATCAGGGCTGAACTTGGATTGAAACAGCATCAGAAGTGTCACTGTTTCTCTCATCGACCCAGAAAACTATGGATTCAATACTAATATCGGTCATTTTTGATCATTTTTAAATTTCTCTCCGCCTCCCTCCTCCCTATGTTGCATCGTCAAAGTGAATAGATTAAAGTAATTCCTGCCTCTAAGCTCATGTATGTTGAAAATTTGATTGAGATCGGTCGGGCGGTTCAAGAGTGATGAAGTTACAAAGGCAATCATTTTTATTTTATTTTCTTATATGTATCTCCCCTCCCCCTCCCCTACGTTGACTCGTCAAAGTGAAACGATAAGAAACACCCTCATATATCTTGAAAATTTGATCGAAATTAGTTGGATGGTTCAAAAGTTATTAGGTTTTATTTGTTTTTATGTATATGTGCCCCTCCCGTCCTCC
This sequence comes from Thermobia domestica, assembly GCF_964235325.1. Taxonomy (NCBI): domain Eukaryota; kingdom Metazoa; phylum Arthropoda; class Insecta; order Zygentoma; family Lepismatidae; genus Thermobia; species Thermobia domestica. The sequence continues at coordinate 64,102,271 of NC_137465.1, read as the reverse complement.
AACCCCTAGAATCTGCTGTTAAAGTGAAATTACAAAAATGTTTCCAGATCTAAACCTCATGTATCTTGAAAATTTGATTGAGATCGGTCGGATACACTGAAAAAAAGGGCTTGGTCAGGAAAACCAAATTTGTTTGGTCAGAGCATTTGGTCAGTTTTTTTGGTTAATTTAACCAAAATTTGGTCATTTTGACCAAACGTGTTTGGTCATGAACACTATATTTTTTGGTCAGAACATTTGGTTGATTAATTTGGTTATGCGAACGAAATTTTAACTGATTTGGTAATTATTTGGTTTTCCGGACCAAAATGTCTATTTACAAGGTCACGTGTGTTTATTTGCATTCTGGATAAACATTTCGATTACGAAAGTGTGGATCGCATTAGCGCTTTATACCGTAAAAATAAAAAGGAAAAGAAAACGTAGGGCAACAATCATAAGGGACATGTCTTGGAAGTAAAAGAACTGTGTGTAAATGAGGTTGGTTTGCACTATACAACTTTCTCAACGAGTAATTTTCACTTTTCAACGACGTAATGGATGCCTATGTTATAAATTTATTAAGAAGCTGGAATTTACCGCAGCTAATCGACATGTTTCAAGGTAAGTGTACTTTTTCGTATATAAGCTATTAATTTTGCTGTTAGTTCATATGTACTTATTCTATTGGCTGTAAATTTGGCGTATCAAATACACCTTTGGTAAACTTTACAATGCACGCCCCAGCTGCGCATCGATATGTAGAACCGCTTTCAAAGGGTGTAGAATAGAGTAGGGTAGGGTACATTAGAGTAAGGTAAGAGTAGGAACGGGTTAGCTTAAGGTTAGGGAATTTTTGATCCATTTTCATAGAATTAATAGAGAGGAATTTCTCGCTTCAAAGTGAGTACCGGTATACCACCCGGAGCGGGCATTATTAAGTTAAACCTAGGCCCTTACATATAGATAAGGGGGGCATTGACGACACTAGAGCAGGGTATAAAATTGCAGGGGCAAGAGTTGGGGTAATTTCTATTACCACTAGATACTTCCGGAAAGGGGTAAATAAAGTGACACTAACGCTGGTAGTTTGCAAAATAAATTTGTGCATTTATAGTTTACAGATGAACAAAATTCTAAAGTTTACGGAAGAAATATGGTGTATTATTTAGTTTCTCCTCCAGATCACTTGGTATTGAGTCTGACTTACTTGGTAGGGGTTACCATTCGTTATTTGTAAATATAAAGTAGTCATGAGTATAAGTACAGTGCGAACGTATAGCATAAAAAACTACGCATAAAACACTAACCAACTTGTGCTATATGGACACGGAAAACCATTTATGCTATCGAACAGAGTCAGAACAGAAGCGTAGCAGCGGGGCCCCGACAGTTAGAAACGATTTGCGTCCGTAGGGAGCAAACGCGTCAGCGACGGTGGGTATTCGCATAAACGAGGTAGTTAACAACAGCTTACTCTAAGTCACAGTACTGGGTCCTGAGCCGTCGATGGATTTGGGAGAGATACTAAATGTCATCCGAAATATAGCCTAAAGCATAATTTTGAAAGAACATTTCATGGAACCCAAATATAGAATCCTTACCTTTGAAATCGATATTTCTCGTGACATACGCTGATAAAAGCGTGCATTTAGGGGGGCGCGGTGGCTCAGTGGTAGAGCGTTCACCTCTGGTGCTTGGGGTCCCGGGTTCGATCCCTGCCCCCGCCAAGTGAACTTTGTGGTGGACAAACACCGTACTCGTGGGTTTTCTCGGGGTTCTCCCGTTTCCTCCCACTTTCTTCATTCCACCATTTCACTCATCTCTCATTATCAACGTCTCCTTTAGCCTAACCGGCATAATCGTGGGACGTAAAATTAAAGAATTCATTTCAAAAGCGTGCATTTTTATTTTCGGTACACCACTCGAAATAATCGTTGAAAAAAATATAATTTTTACTAATTTACTTCTTAGTGACTCCTAAAAGACTTACGCTGGGCGACATGAAAATATCTCACTTAATCACAGGTAAGTATCGATGGCCCCACCAGAAGTAATTGTGAAAAAGTCACAGTTCTTTTACGATTTGCGTATAAATAAATCTTTCTGATTGTCATAAATATACAGTGCATAAAAGTAACCTGTGCTAGGTGGGCACTAGGGGGGCGCGGTGGCTCAGTGGTAGAGCGTTCACCTCTGGTGCTTGGGGTCCCGGGTTCGATCCCAGCCCCCGCCAAGTGAACTTTGTGGTGGACAAACACCGTGCTCGTGGGTTTTATCGGGGTTCTCCCGTTTCCTCCCACTTTCTTCATTCCACCATTTCACTCATCTCTCATCATCACCGTCTCCTTTAGCCTCACCGGCATAACCGTGGGACGTAAAACTTAAAGATTTCATTTCATTTTTTTTTTCATTTAGGTGGGCACTAAAAAGCGCGAATGCTATCTAACAGTCAGGGCAAAGCAAATTTGGTGGGCCGAAGCGGCATCGCAGGGAGCGGGCACGTCAGTGATGGTGGGTATACGCGTAAGTAAAGATATGAAAAGAAGTGGGATATTGCAATGATACGAGTTTCAATAGCACTTGTCATACTTTGACACTAGTAACGCTCCACTTGTAAACGTAAAATTCAGCTTGTGTACACTATGTCATATTTCTTCTGTAAATTTTACAAAATTGTGCTTCCGTAACATGAACCACTATCCCCTCCCTATATATATTCGAGTGTATACTTCTTATTAGGTAACTTCTATTAGGTATTCGGAAAATATTACATTCTTCAAAGCATTCAGAGAATAGTGTATTATCTCCAAAAGATAATTCTGTGGTTTGGAGCAAAACGACCAATGTCAGAAATTGCAAAGAGGAGAGAGAGAGAGAGAGAGAGGAGACAGGCTATGATTTCTGCATAGAACCTTTCATTGTTTGTTAGAAGTACATAAGTCGTTGAAAACAATCGGTTAGCATTAGACTTATTGTTATCCATAGGTACTCGTTATGCACCAAATTACAAAATTATTTGCATGAGTTAAAAATGCTCTTAAATTCTTGTTGTTGCTTCTATACCATTGTAACTTTTACAGTATGAAGCTGAAGTATGAAGTTACTATGAACATTTTTCTCTTTAGCTTTGCCCAAATACACCCATTTCTGTAAAGCCCAAGAAAAAAAAACTGGGGTGAGCAATTTCCTATACTCTTTGTGTGGCACATGATCGCGTAACATACCAAATTTCGCTTGGTAGTGTAATAAAACTTAAATGCTTTCACCATTGTATAATTCTTTTTTGATATTCAGTAAATATCTGGTTAATTATAAACTTTCAATCTACATTTCAGAACAGGAAATCGACGAAGCAGCATTTAATTCATTAACTGATGAACTAATTACTCAGTTAATTCCCAAAATAGGGATACGTGCAAAGTTCTTAGCAAAATTTAAGGAATTTGTAGAAGCAAACACAGTTGAAATTTATGATGTGCTAGATGACGGTTCTCTCTCATTTGCTTCACCATCAGTGTCAACGCCAGATGACTCAGTGTCAGTTCGATCTGAAACTACAGAAAGCAGTTGTTCCATGCCAGCACCAACTAAAAGAGGAACTGATACGATGCTGAAACGAGAAACAAATTTCTCTACAGAGTCTCGGAGTCCGAAGCTCTTCAAGCTGACAGATTTTGTAAGTGTTCTGTCTTAAGTCACTTGAATATCAATTGATACAGTGATACTTATGCTGCACATATGAACTGTGCAAATGTGATTCATTATCAGTCGAAATGTAAAAGATTTTTGCGTTCACTTTTCAATCTGGTGACAGCCTGCGTGTTATTTATTCCATCTTTGTTGGTGCAAGTAACTTTTCTCGGGATATCAATCACGTGTTGTGCTCGTTGTCCAAAGTTTCGAGAACAGACGTTGTTCTCATCATCAGGGTCAGTATCATGAGAACAATGTCTGTTCTCGAGACTTTGCACAACAAACACATCACCTGGCTGATACCCCGAGAAAATTTATTTGCATCACGATACGAGGAAAGCATCAGATGCATTGAAAGAGTTTTTGTAACGTCCCACGGTTATGCCGTTTAGACTAAAGTAAACAGATGATTAATGAAAGTGAACGTTCGCAAATGTTTTTGTGCTCACACCGGGAATTGAATCCGGACCACATACATCAATGATATACCCGTTATCCACTAGAGTAGCTGGGAGGGCGAGGAGATTGGTATTCAGTTATATTTTTGGTTATTTCAATTTAAGCGAAATGACACCACAATATGCAGGATCTTTAAAATTGTAAAGGAACAGGAGGAAAAGGTGCAAACCTTAAAGGTACTACCTCAGTATTTATTAACTACAAGTGAAAATACCCGGATTCGATTTCGTATAAAATTTGATCTAGGTAAACAGCATCTCTGCTCTTAAGTTCCTAATCATAATTCGTTTGTATTTATTCCGTCTCCTTTAGCCTATGAAGCTAAATCAACTGTTGATATATGGTCGGGAAACATTTGACAAGTACTTTTGACGAAAAAGATTTGAATGAAAAGATCTTCTCGGGAGAACTCCGACAAATCCACACACACGGTGTCACTTAGCGCGATTTGGAATCAAACAAAGTATCTCACACGTCAGAGGTCAACCCTCTACCACTGAACCACCGAGGCCCCGATCATACTTTAAAAACTGCCAATGATTTACCTATTTTGTGCCAGGGTTTGCAAGAACCATGTTTTAAAAAATGGTTTAGTTTTTTTTTTTCCTGCTAATTGAACGTATGGAACACATTAATATAAGTCGATACTAACCTGAAAGTGTTCCTGTAAGATTAAAACGTGGTTCTTCAATGTTCATATGTATTTCTGGCAAAAATATCGTGTGCCTTTCATCAGGATGGCTCAAAATGTAAAGTGTATATGCGTTCAAGCTGAGTATTTCAATAGTATAAGGTAATAATGGGACTGTGTAGATATTCTTACTGTTTACAACATGAAACTACAGTCGAGAAATTTTTCACCTACTCTTCAGTTAAGCAACCAACTAATCTATTAAGGATTAAATAGTGCACTAAATTAATCGATACTTAGTTTCTATGTGTTTCTATTTACAAGACTGAACAAGTCCAAATTTTGTATGCTTAATCTTCAAATCCTTCATTACAAGAGTTACTTTGTTGATAAGAAATCATAAGTAGCATATATTACTAAATATTTTTGCGACTTTCTTCGTCGTAGATAGTCATTATACTTATATAGTACCACTATTACGTTATACCATTGAAGTACTAAGCTAGAACATGTAATTTACATCAGTTCTACATGTTTGAAGAATTAAACCATTCTGATGAAAGGCATTCGATATTTGTGCCGGAAATATAGATTACCATATGAAGGCAAATTTCAAGTTCAGCTTCACAGGAACAGTTCCAGAACATTTTTTTTTTTTTTGTAAATATATTTCTTTCTTTATTATATATTACATATGGATATAAATACTTGTACAGAAGACTTATGAAAATATAGAATCATTTTAACTGATATTTGAAAAAATATAGGAATTTATTTATTGAGTTTTTAATGTAATGCAGATCTGTTTGGTAAGTTTATTCTTCTCTTTCAGAATGTGGCATAGATATTGAAAACAGCTTAGCGTGGCTAAAGCATAGTGTCGAGCCCTGGCAGGAAGTACTTGATCACTGGAAGAAAACGTTGAAAGTTCGATGCAAGCAAGAGGGCAAAACTGTTCATGAAATAATTTCAACTTGGCCAGCATTGAAGCAGCCTTTGGGATATACATTGGTAAGATTCATTTAATTAACCTGCATTCTGTTTTACTACTAAGGACTGTGTTGTTACTGAATAGGCCATAATTTACAAGCATTGAATTATCCTTTGGGGCTGAGAACACTCATACAAAATCTTTTGCTCACGTCCAGAAGTTGATTTTTTCATAACGTACTTTTTAGAACAGAAGTTTTCTTTAAAATTGTGTCGCGTTTGACAAGAAAATAGTAAAAGCCTTCAGGATAGTCATACTGAATATTGAAATGACATATACTAGTGTAGGTATTTGTATGTGTGAGCTAATAGACCTTAGTTGTCATAAAACCATAATAAAAATATATATAAATGGTGGACATGAATTACTTCCTTGTCCTCTTATGTAATATCTGTTCATGAATGTTGAGATATCTTGAAGCAGGTCTGAACTGCCTGTAGGTTGGTGGTTATCGGTTCGATGCCCGGTAGGTGTATAATTTTATAAAAGTAATTCAGATTCAACTACAAACTATAGATTCCTTCCTGTTTAGCTCCGGTGATGAAAGAGGATAGAGGCAATCAATGAATCTGGAAAGTTTTTGCAGTTTCCTTTTCAAAAAGTGAACATTTTGCATTGTATTTAGATTGCATATTAAAAGAACTAAAACATGTCTAATAATCTTTTTTGCTGGTTCTTTATAACATATTCATCCACATGCATGTAACACAAAGTGGGAAAGGATTAAGTTCAGTTTATTAGCAACTCGATCTTCCTTTGAACAACTAGATGAAAAGCTCAATCGCAAGTCTGAAAACAAATACTCTAAACCTAAAATTATTGTTTCCATTTTTAAGACGCATATGATTACGTGGCCATACATTACGAACACGTGCACTGACTTTACCTTGCAATGGAAAGGAACGTATCATATTCAGTAAGATAACAATTGAGAACTGAGTTCTTACAACACGATGTCACTTGCTTATGAAAGCGAGATCTCAGAAGAACAATACTTACATGACTGATAAACAATCTTTCTTGTGATTGCGTACCAACCAAGCATATGCACAGCAATAGAAACTTTGACGGTGATTTTTTTAAATGCATGAAGTACTTTTCGATTCAATAAGTCTTTTTCTTTTACTCAGTAGATAGCAAATAGTGGTTTTATTGTCTGATAAACGCTAACAATATTGTAGAATTTTCTTCACTTTGTCCTTTGACAAATTAATATGAAGCCCTAGCGGCCTTATTTCAGAAAGTAGAACCTTGGCTTTACATTCGGAAGCTTCCGGGCTCAAATCCGGTCATCGTGACTGAAATTTCCGTGGATTTTTCCTCAGTCATTCCAGCAAATACCGGGATGGTACCTGTAATATTAAGTCCAGATCAATACTTTCCCCATCCTTGCCTAATCTATCCGAGTAAATAGACCTTTGTTTACATTAACCTATATAACCAAAAACCATTATAACACGACGAAAGCCCGTGATGCCACAACCTCAATATGGGTCTAACTGGCAATTATCGTCAATGTAACATCTTGCACTACGTTTCTGGCTTTTGTGGTCTACTTATTTAAGCTACCAGTAAGTCAATTTCCTCAAGATGTTGGACAACACCAGAGGAAAGCAGGTTGAATTTGAACCCAAGTCCAAGTCCATAAAAGTACACGCTGTAACTAGTAGTTTGTATTGAAATTGTTACAGTTAAGAAATTTCATTTATGCACGTAAAGGAAGTTGTGATTCTTAAAAATTAATGAAATAATGTTATTAATGTAAATGTTTTAATACAATGGAATTCCATTTCCAGATTGATCAAGATTTCAAAGACTTATATCCTGATCATACATCCTTGTTCGTGAAATGGGATTCTGTCAGTAAAAAATTGGAAAAACTAATGAAGAAACGGCTACATGACGCTCCAGCAGTCGAACTTTTAAGTCTGTTAGACACAGAAAGTGTTACAGAAGGTAATATTATTTTTGTGTTCTTTAATTCTTCCTTTGTTTCTGTTTCATTAACTTGAAATTGTAATTACTTGTATGAATGAAGTAGATTTTTCTATCTGAATCCAGTTTTATTGCAACAAGTATGTTGTAATGATCATATTAATAATTATACATTGGTTGTAAGTAGTAGACACTATACGTACAATATATACTCAGTTGTTCAGCATTGATTCAAAGAGTAGATCTCATTTCTCCAGATAAGCCTCTATTCAAACCGGAAGTGGTATGAATCAGTCGTTTAGGGTTTCAACATTGATCGTTATAAATCAAACATGGTTATTGATAGTTAGAAACTGTTTCCCTGATTCGATTTAGCGTCTCAAGTAAAGTAAACACATTAACCGGTGTTTCTGTACAAAAACCGAAAATAGTAAAGCTATACTACTACTTCCGGTAAAATAGTGGCATCCATACAGCATCCGATTTTTTTTTCTACTGAAACCGGGAGAAGTAAAAACTAGTAGTTATTGTAGTTTCAATTTTGATTCCTAATAATTATAACGGATAGCAGAAATCTGTTTTTCTTATAGACTCAGCGCACGAAGAACAGATTATCTCTCTCTCCCTGTATTGGAACCGAAAGTTATGTGTCTACTACTTGCGGTTTTGTTATTAAATTGGCATAGTTTTTAAGTCTACCATAGTTTCAACTGTAAAACAAAACTCACTCATATTGAGTTACTAATGATTAAAGATATAATTTTTATAACACTGCAAAATAGTTCACTACTAAAAACAAAATGACTTTCATTCATATAGTTCTTTCTTATCCATCACAAACATTGCAGATTTGTTTCAAACCATTAAGCATTAAAATTAATATAGAAAATAATGGAATTGATTCACAGAGCTGTAATGGGTGGGGCATTTGCCACTGCAAACTACTGTCAAACGTCCGGTAGGCATTTTAATCGAAATAGTATATAATTTTTAAGATTTTATATGGAAGATATAATAATGCAGGAGTCCGCGTATAAAAAACAATTTCGGTAAAAATATTTTTTATTTTATATTCTATTGTATAGTTTTCATTTTTATTTTTAGATACCAGATCCAGTGTACTACTTTTATTGCTTGGTACCCTGTGTAGGTCAACATCACATAAAAACATCGAAGAAAATTTGGAAGCCAACTGTGAAAGAGTCTCAGGATAGTTTCTTCTGTCATGTTAATGTAAGTAAAGTATATTTTATTCTATTGATTGATCATGGTCAGCCAGATCAGGTGTCAACTACGTATGTTTTGTTAAGAAAATAAAGTTACGTCTTTTTATGGATCTGGCATGGGCATGAATAATATGAGAATTAGATCTGTTAAATCAATATTTCGGTGGAGAGAGGCAATGAAAATCTTAAGAGGGGCAGAAGCGGGGTCGCACTTGCTATTAGCCAACTAGGCCCATGCCTGGAGTGCAAAATTTAAAAACTATTGAGATAAACTCTCACATTTCATTTCAAACTCTTTATAAACATCTGATTGGCATTATATTTCATACAGAAACATAACTTAGTTTATTGTTAATTTCAAATAACGTGAGGACGAGAGAGAAAGAAAGAAATGAAGTGAAATTTTTAAGTTTTACGTCCCGCGGTTATGCTGGTTAGGCTAAAGGAGACGGTGATGATGAGAAATGAATGAAGTGGTGGAATGAAAAAAGTGGGAGGAAAGGGGAGAACCTCAAGAAAACCCACGAGCACGATATTTGTGCACCACAAAGTCTACACGGCGTGAGCTGGGATCAAACCAAGGACCCCAACCACCGGAAGTGAACGCTCTACCACTGAGACACCGCGCCCCCGAGAGAGAGAAGTAGATTATTATCCATTGCTGGCTATCCATAATTATCCAATTGTATCGGGCGTGGACGAAAGGTTCAGTTTTCGAGAATACGTAACACAGTTCGTAGTCCGACTGGGATTTTGGGGTATGCTTGGAGATCACACAGCAAAGGTTCAACAACTTGTTTATTAATAGAGTTGGTCTTCTTCCCCTATCTCCGATCATTAAGTTCGGAGGACTGTAGCGTAAACTAAAGTAATTTGTGCCTTTCAAAGTGGTATGAAAATGTTCTCGCCAATAATTCTCCCCCCCCCCCCCCCCCACACACACACTCTTCAAAGACACACGTTGGAAAGAAAATTAAGGTTACGCCAAGAACCCTGTTTTCGGAGTGTGAAGCTGAGCTACGACGTTTCATTACATGTGAACAAATACGAACTCGATACATTTATTTAATAATAACCAAACAGTGGCCGCGGTGGCTCAGTGATAGACGTTCATCTCTGGTGCATGAGGTCCCGGGTTCAAACCTTGCTCCAACCAAGTGAACTTTGTGGTGAACTAACACCGTGTGCGTGGGTTTCCTCGAGGTTCTCCAGTTTTCTCCCACTTTCTTCATTACACCATTTCATTCATTTCTCATCACAGTCTCCTTAAGCGTAGCCGGCATAACTGTGGGGCATAAAACTCAAAAATTTCATTTCATTTTAATAACCAAAATCACTTACTGAGCATAAATGTGATCTATTCTATATTCTCTGTTGGTAAATGCTAGTGAGGAAGTTCTTAAGTCTATTTGAGGACAAGTTGTCGAGTTTTCGTAATTTAGTAGCTTCTGTCCTTGTTTGAACGTATCGTTTTTGCAGTCAGATATAAATAGCTTTTGAAAACCTTTGCAGCTTTTAAAGCATTTAAGAGCTTTTAAAACTTTGCAGTATTAGTATTACTTACCAATTTTTTAGCTTCAAAATAACATATATTTATAGGCGCAAAATGCATATGTCATTGTAAATGTACAATAAATAATGCTTCAGACTATTGAGGAAGAAGAAGTGTCTTTGTTCTTATATGTAAGAAAAATTATTTAAGTATGTAACATGATCAGTTAACCTCTCTCTGATTCCAACAGGTAATGGGTGATGTTCAACCTTTCATGGAAACGAGAGACCTGCAACATTCGTTGAGTGTTCGTTGTTGGCAATTACGGAATAAGGAGCTGCTTTACATACAGCTACGTTAAATAACTTTCGTCTGCAATATAGATTTTTGTGTTTCCTCCGAAAATGAACTCTAAGTGATTTGGCCCCTTGAAATTCGCGAAAACAACCTTCATCAATACATCTAAAGACTCCATTGAAGGATATTCTGTGTTTGAGCTTTAAATGAAGGATAAGTGTTGCTACTAGCATAAAATTTGATTTGCAAATTGAACAAACAGGCATTGTTACAAACAATTCCATATAATTCATTCAATTACGTATAACGCATGGTACTGAAATAACATTTGTTTAGAGAAACGTGATTCAAGCAAGCATAAAATATCAGTAGTTGTATCTGTTTCGACCACTATTGTTTACAGATATTTCATATCAGTTTAAAAAAAAAAAAATCATATCCAACAATAGTGTATCGTCTGTTTATCGTGAGGAGTACTTATGTCATATACAACTTTTTGCAGAAGAAGCCAAAGATGTTCCCCTTCCTTAGGGAATTCTGCGTTAAACACAAAAAAGTTTTAAAACATATGTCCACACCCTTGAGCACGTTGTCTAGCTCAGTTAAGAATAGTTTATAATTTATTTGAAAGATCTTCAATGCTGTTTGGTGGGAGTAAATTTATAACTTTTCTCACAGTTTTTTTACCTTTTTTGTTATAAAGATTTATATTTGGCCTAAAAATGTTATTTTATTTTCACTAACCAGTTGATACATGTTAATATCATTGTTTTATTTTGAATAGATTTATATTTGGCCTAAAATGTTACTTTATCTTCAGTAAACAGTTAGTTTCGTTATGTAATTTTGAAAAGATTTATATTTGGCCTAAAATGCTATTTTATTTTCAGTCAGCAGTTGATAAATGTTAATATCATTGTTTAATTTTGAATTTAATATTTTTGTTTAATTTTGAAGTCTGTATGGCTCAGTTGCTATACTCAGTTATAATAAAATTCTTGTGTAGAAAAGTATTGTAAGTACATGCTTTATATCCTAAATTCGTTCTATTTTTCTCCTAAAGTTGATTTATAACTTTGTTCATATATGTGTGTACATGTATTAGAACTTCATGAAAATGTACATGTATTCATGTACATGCATGCTATTCTAGGAATAAACCGACAAGCCTCGAATATGTATTCAGGACCTCATTATAAGAAAACCAAGTTTATTTGCAACTTTGGTCGGAAGCGCCTAATTATGCAGATGACACCAATTTAAGATAATTTAAGACATACAAGAGTGAAGAAATGCGTCTGAGCCGTGACTCGAACCCGGGATCTTCGTCTTACCATGCAGATGTGCTACCCAGTCCGCTCTCGGTAACAACAATACATTCTTTCACTCTTTATAACGATGCTGTTCCACAAGGTGGAAGAATGTATGGCTGTTCTGGGAGCGGACTGAATGGTGCAGTGGTAGCGCATCTGCATGGTAAGCGGGAGGTTCCAGGTTGGAATTCCGGTTCAGTTATATGTTTTTCAGTCTTTGTATATATTTGATTTCGTGCCTACAAAGGGTTTGGTGTGACAAAATTGGTTGTTTTCTCAATTTATCAATATATTAATGTAATTATTTAAATTGATCGTAGGATACTACATTGAATAAAACAATCGAGGAACTTTGCATACGGTTGAGTACCTCGATACGAGAGGGTTGTTTTAAGTTGATCCGAAACGTTTGATTACGGAAAAGTAAGTATGTTCTACTTACCTTCAATTGGCCTCATTTCTGTAATTAGGCTTTTCCAACCGAAGTCGCAAATAAACTCTTTACTTATAGTGAGGTTCTGAACACGTGTGCGACGTTTCTCGGTTGTTTTATTCATTGTAGCCGCTCCTGCGAACAATTCTACTGATTATCTTAAATTGGCCCCAGTTACGTAAATATGTATTTCCGACCAAAGTCGTAGATAAACTTTTTTCTTGCATTAACATTTTAAATACGTATGCGAAGTTTTTCAGCAACTAGTTTCTCATTTATTTGAAAAATCTTCAATGCTGTTTACTGGGAGTAAAATTACAGCATAAGTTTTCTTTAAGTTCTTTACGTTTTTTCTTGAAGTTTTGAATTTGATCTAAAAATCTTACTTTCAGTACTTTAACAGATGTTAATATCATTGTTTAATTTTGAAACCTGTATGACTCAGTTGCTGTTTTTTTACTATTATTATTTACAATAAAATGATTTTGTAGAAAAATGTTGTGTGTAAATTCTTTATATATTAAATAGTTCTATTTTCCTCAAAAAATTGATTTGCAACTTTGTGTACATATACATAGAGTTTTAAATTTACATGTATTCGTATACATATTTCGTATGTTGCTTCAAAATGTATATGTAAATCTTATTTTTGAAGAAGTTCTTAGTAACTAGAAGCAATAACTTCTAACTTTATATGTGGGTTACCGCAAAAGTCATGGCAACTTTTTTTTTTTCTTTCTTACGAAAATGGTCACGCATCAAAAACTTCTGAAATATCCAAATGGAAGGTTAGCATATACGTAAACGTTACATGTAAGGAATTGTGTAAACATACACATCTCCATCAGAATATAGCACGAGAAAAAAAAAGTAAAAATGATTGTTCGTATTATGGGAATATGTATTTATATCCAATCTATACGTAATATTTACATATGTATTAACTTTCCATTTGCATGTTAAAAATTTCTTGCTTTGTTACCATTTTCGTTAGAAAAAATTTCCCATGAATTTTGTGATAACCCTCGTATTATTTTCAGTTTAGTACCTATAGCAACAGTCTTTGGTAATTGCTACCAAATGGTTTGGTCAAATTCACTAAATACGCGTTTAGTATTTGCAACCAAATTATTTGGTTCCAAGAACCAAATTTCGTTCATTTTAACCAAATTTTTGGTATTCCCAACCAAATTCTACTTGTTTGGTCATTATTTGGTCAAAATTACCAAATGCATATTTGGTACTGGTAACCAAATAATAGGTTCCTGCAACCAAACAAATCGTGACCAAACGATTTAGTGCTGGTGACCAAGCGTTTGGTTGGCGCTATATTGACCAAACGATTTGGTACCCAGGAACTATTTTTTGGTCAATTTGACCAAACTTTTTTTTCAGTGTAGTTCGAGAGTTATTAAGTTGCAAAAATAGTCACTCTGTCCCCCTCCTTCTCCTCCCCTACTTTGCTCCGACAAATTTAAATCATGAAAATGATCCCAGGCCTGAACCTCATCTATGTTGAAAGTTTGATCAATATCAATCGAGTGGTTCAGGAGTTTATTGCCCCTCAGTTCTACCATCAAAGTGAATAGCCTAAAACCAGCACATAAAAATAATATAAACACAATAGGTTGAAATAGTGAATATCTAACAGCTAATTTTATAAAATAGAGTAAATGGGGAATATAACAATTTTAATTGGTTAGTCTTGAAATATTAATTGTGTGCTTCTCTTCGGAGAATTTTCAAAATTCCTTCATCGCAAGTCTACTGGTTAACGCATATGCCACGTCTTAGGTTTGGTTCACAGTAGGGGCATCGAAGGAACTTTACTGATTCAAATCCCGCTTTAAATTGTAGATCTCGCTTGATATAGCCTCGTAACGACAAGTAAATACAATTCAGTCAAGTTAGAATACAATTCAATTCAATCAACCAACAATTCAATCAAATTCAATTATTTCTTCACAATTCAATCAGTTACTTAAAACCTCTAAAACAATCTGATCATTTATTTGTGATCACGAATGATTATTTCAGCCGAAATCTAGAAGAATTTATATAGTATCTACCCAAGTGCTGAGGATGTAATCAGGTAGAACTAATGACTTTTTTTCTAGGCTAGGCAAAACTTGATTGATTGATTTTTATTAATTGATTGATTTTTAATTTTAGATGTGATGACTTTGATTTTACTTGTTACAAAAGGCCGTTTCGCCCTTAGTAGTATCACTACACTGAGAAATATCCGTTCTCCGGACAGCGGTATATTGTACAAGTATTTGCTTACTACAGAAATCAGTACGGAGCATACGTTATCCGTATGCTACATAGGCACTGCCCTTAGGTGTTATATCATGCTGTTGTAGGATGTCTGATATCTAACAGTCTTCCTTACATTACATACATATATGTTTGTTACCTTTGTCAGCTATATGTTATATACGTTTATTTGTACGTGAGATCCTGACCGCTTATATTGTTTCATATGAAAAGCAAATATAGATGGAACACTTACACAGGAAGTGCTATAAAACATGCGCTTTTAGTTTGTATGTTAAGTCTGAAAACTGCAGGATTTACAAATATAACATACAATTTTAAGTACGCCACATATATCTTTTTCTCAGCGTATATTCTCTAGGAATCTCATTTACACTTATTGTTAGAAGCAGTATGTGGAAACATATTAGGGTATCTGTGTGATTCTTAGAGTACATGTATCACCGTAGGGTAGGACAAAGAAAAAAATAAATATTGCAGTTTAACCTCCCACGATTATGCCCTTTAGTCTAAGGGAGACGATGGTTAAGGCAAGTAAATAATAATGATGGAATGAAAAAGTGTGAGGAAACGGGAGTACCTCACGAAAACCTATGAACACGGTGTTGTATACCACAAACTTACTTGGCCGGGAATTCAACCAGGGGCCCAACGAATCAGAGGTAAGCGTTCAACTACTGAGCCACCGTGCCCCTCTAATCAAACAATAATAGATAGGCTTACCATCTGCTACAGCAAAATAAGAACTGTCAGTTATTATTAACAAGAGGCATACCTTTAAGCGCCATAGAAATTCATTTCGCTTGATTTTATAGAAAGTTATACATTAGAATTTACAGTCAAGGAGGTCCGCCATCAGGTCCGGACTCCCCCAAACTTCCTAACTCAATAAAACTATATTTCTTTAACATGGAAATAATTGATGTAGAATGAAAATTTTATCTTAAACTTCATCTGTAGTATTGCTTTTACAAAAACAATCTAATTCTATTATTTTCTGAAAATATAGAAGGAAGTATTTTACAATTAATTATCGAGTTTTCGTGTGCAGAATAATACCACTTCAATACTACATAGATGTAGTGACTTGTAGTGTCGGATCTTCCCCGCAAAGCTTGGAACCCTTCCAACAAAAATTCTGGGTGCGTGCCTGCCAGAAATGGCGTCGGTCACTGAAAACTTGACTCACGACCCACTGATCCACCACCTATCCTGATCCACTCTGACCCACCGTGACCCACTACTACCCACCACCCATCGTGACCCACTCCGACCTACTGTGATTCACTCCTACTCACCAAAGGCATTGTCATCAACTCTTATCCATGATCTACGCCCTCCT
Source organism: Thermobia domestica (assembly GCF_964235325.1). NCBI lineage: Eukaryota > Metazoa > Arthropoda > Insecta > Zygentoma > Lepismatidae > Thermobia > Thermobia domestica. The sequence continues at coordinate 64,086,197 of NC_137465.1, read as the reverse complement.
CTCCTCCGACTGAAGAAGAAGAATTGGAAAAAAAAGAAATGAAATCTTTGAGTTTTACGTCCCACGATGCCGGTTAGGCGAAAGGAGACGGTGATGATGAGAGATGAGTGAAATGGTGGAATGAACAAAGTGGGAGGAAACGGGAGAACCCCGAGAAAACCCACGAGCACGGTGTTTGTCCACCACAAAGTTCACTTGGTGGGGGCTGGGATCGAACCCGGGACCCGAAGCACCAGAGGTGAACGCTCTACCACTGAGCCACCGCGCCCCCAAGAAGAATTGGGTTTGGATTTAACGTCCCATTCAGCAGCGAGGCTATATGAGACGTGGACCTACTGATTAACGTGGAATCCGAACCACATGAGCCCCCGCCAGGAATCGAACCCTCCGACTGAAGAGTATTACTCTTGTAATAAAACAAAGGCGTGAAATTATCACTAATCGGAGTTTGAATTTCTACAGTCAATCACTCAAGCACCGCTCTCTTACAAGACCGGATGATCTGACCTTTATGATATAAAATGGTAAAGTGCTTGTCATGGACCAAATTACGATGAATATCAATTTAATTATCATATATAATTATTTCCTTGTTGAATTACAGATATTTTACAATGTAAAATAGAATGAAATTTGAAAGTCTCAAGTTCTTTTTTTCACTTAGATATACTCATTTCAGATAAGTAAATAGAAACAAATGAAAATGTAACAAAATGGAAAAACGTAGAGAAATTCACCAGTTTTCAGAAAATGCTATTTACGATGCATTGAGCAGAGCGAGTCGATGTGTCGTAGTGGGTCGGTAGATCAGAGTGAGTCACGTGAGTAGTAGGTCGCAGTGGGTCACGTCCTGTTGACGCACGATCTACTGATTCACTCACAAATCTTGACCCACTGATCCACTTGACCCACTCCATCTCTGATACTGACCTCAGTAGTCCTAATGCATTTTGTTTAGGCACAACGTTAGCATTTAAAACTACTAAGGAGTGAGTATGTCGCTATCAACTCCAGCAAATTCTTTACTAGTGTGCCTCAAGATCAAATTGGCTTTGTATTCGTTGAACAATTGGATTCTCAAGGTCAAACGTTACAGTTGAAGCTTTGCATTTGCTGAAGGATTGGATTCTCAAGGTGAAAGTTACGGTCGTAGATTTGCATTTCTTGAAGAATTGGATTCTCAAGGTCAAATGTGACGGTTGTAGCTTTGTATTTGTTGAAAAAATTGATTCTCAAGGTCGAAGTTATGGTTGTAGCTTAGCATTTGTTGAAGAATTATATTCTCAAGGTCAAACCTTATTGTTGCACTTCTGCATTCGTTGAAGAATTGTATTCTCAAGGTCAAACGTGAGAATTATAGCTTTGCATTCGTTGAAGAATTGGCTTATCAAGGTCAAATGTTACGATTGCAGCTTTGCACTCGTTGACAAATTAGCTTCTCAAGGTCAAACGATACGATGGCAGCTTTGTGTTCGTTGAAGGATTGAATTCTCAAGGTCAAACGTTATAGTTCTAGCTTTGGATATGTTGAAGAATTGTTCTCAAGGTCAAAGTTACGGATGTAGCTTAGCATTTGTTGAAGAATTAGATTGTCAAAGTCAAAGTTACTGTTGTAGCTTAGCATTTGTTTAAGAATTGTATTTTCAAGGTCAAACGTGAAGATTTTAGCTTTGCATTCGTTGAAGAATTGGATTCTCAAGGTCAAATGTTACGATTGCAGTTTTGCATTCGTTGACGAATTAGCTTCTCAAGGTCAAACGATACGATTGCAGCTTTGTGTTCGTTGAAGGATTGAATTCTCAAGGTCAAACGTTATAGTTCTAGCTTTGGATGTGTTGAAGAATTGTTCTCAAGGTCAAAGTTACGGATGTAGCTTAGCATTTGTTGAAGAATTAGATTGTCAAAGTCAAAGTTACTGTTGTAGCTTAGCATTTGTTTAAGAATTGTATTTTCAAGGTCAAACGTGAAGATTTTAGCTTTGCATTCGTTGAAGAATTGGATTCTCAAGGTCAAATGTTACGATTGCAGTTTTGCGTTCGTTGACGAACTAGCTTCTCAAGGTCAAACGATACGATTGCAGCTTTGTGTTCGTTGAAGGATTGAATTCTCAAGGTCAAACGTTATAGTTCTAGCTTTGGATGTGTTGAAGAATTGTTCTCAAGGTCAAAGTTACGGATGTAGCTTAGCATTTGTTGAAGAATTAGATTGTTAAATCTAAGTTACTGTTGTAGCTTAGCATTTGTTTAAGAATTGTGTTTTCAAGGTCAAACGTGAAGATTATAGCTTTGCTCTTGTTGAAGAATTGTATTCTCAAGGTCAAATGTCAGGATTATAGCTTTTCATTTGTTGAATAATTGTATTCTCAAGGTCGAAAGTTACAATTTCGCTTTGCATTTGTTGAGGAATTAGATTCTCAAGATTAGACGTTACGGTTGTCGCTTTTCATTCGTTGAAGAATTGGTTGAGTTGAGTTGAATTTAGTTTAGCGTCCCTTTCAGCAGCGAGGCTATATGAGACGTGGACCTACTGATTAACGTGGAATCCGAACCACATGAGCTCCCGCCGGGAATCGAACCCGGGTCTCCCATCGTTGAAGAATTGGATTCTCAAGGCCAAACGTTATGGTTGCAGCTTTGCATTCGTTGAAGAATTGTATTCTCAAGGTCAAACGTTCCAGTTGGAGCTTTGCATTCGTTGAAGAATTGTATTCTCAAGGTCAAACGTTATGGTTGTAACTTTGCTTTTCTTGAAGAATTGAATTCTCAAGGTCAAACGTTCCAGTTGGAGCTTTGCATTCGTTGAAGAATTGGATTCTCAAGGCCAAACGTTATGGTTGCAGCTTTGAAATTATCACTAATAGGAATTTGAATTTCTACGGTCAATCACTCACGTACAGCCCTGTTCCAATACCTTACGATATAAAATATTAAATTATTTGTCATGGGCCAAATTACAAAGAATTTCAATTTAATTATCATGTATAATTATTTCCTTGTTAAATTACAGATACTTCACAGTGAAAAACAGGATGAAATTTGTAAGTTTCAAATCAAGGTAAAGTAGAACAGCGTAAAGCGGAAAACGGTATAAAATTTAACATATAATTAAACAAGGTATGCAAATAAGCAACAAAATTTTACTAGCTCAAGAAAAATGCTACTAGCCCACATTTAACATCCCAATCGTGACTTTTATAGTCTTTACTGCTTAAAAACTCGCCCGTACCGATGAAGTACTCGCCCCGGGCGAGTGGTTATTTGTATCTCTGAATTAAACATACTGTACAAACTTATAATTTCCATGAAATTAAGCTTACAATACAAATTTTATGTGTATTTTCCTCACAACTTTATGACTTGATTGCCTTGTGCCGTGAACACTTCAGATAATAGTCCTAAACCTCAGCAGCTATTATAATAGAAAGCAGTGCATATAAAATGCAAAGCACTGTAGTTTTTGTCTTAATTAATAATTGTTTTTCAATTTGGTTTTCAAATAATATCGATCGTTTTCGATTACTTTTACAAATCAATCCACTAATAATTTCCCTAATATAGAAAGTGGCCCTCCCATAAAAGAAACTTTTTTAAAGTACTAAAAGACGTTCTGTTTATTTTTAATAGAGTTAATATCCTGAATTTCAGGTCCCTAAGTTGAACGGCTCGTCACTTTTTCGCAAAAATTCGATCCCTCATTCTTCCTTATTCTTCCCTTAGGATATGTGTTATAATGGAAACGATATAGTAACATACCAGTTAGGATTGGGGGTTAACTATATACGAAAATTCGTTTCATTTGACTTTGCAATTTGGCTGTGATGATCACACACACGTAATAATTACAATAGTTACAATCAATTATTTACAGGTGATTAAATATTTTTTTTCAGTAGTTAGTTCCTCCAAAAACTCGAAAGCCAAGTAGTAGGTTCTATTACTATTATTACAATTACAAATATCAATATCCGAAAGTGCCTGAAGTTCTTTCTTCACTTAGAGATATTCGTCTCAGGTACGCAAATAGAAACAAATAAAAAAGAAAGAAAACGAGTCCTTGAAAGTAAAACATAGACAAATTCACCAGTGTTCACCGCTGTCTACAATACACCAAGCAGAGTGGATCGGTGGTTCTGAGTGGGTCACGGTGGGTGATGGGCTGCTGTGAGTCAAGCCATGTTGACCCACTGACAAATCTTTACGCACTTGACCCATCGACCCACTCCATCTCTGGTACCGTCAATCATGCCATTTTGCTCACTTCAACATGATCTGTTGATTTGATATAATTTATGTGTTGTCTTTGAACAATCGCAATTCTGTGCAATGCCATTAATTAGCATATGTACTGTCGTCTTACCAGTGTCATGTTGAAGATCTAGATGATAATACTAACTGCGTTAGTTTTATGGTTGTCGTATACCACGAACTCGTTCGTCTCGATTTTGTCAAAAACTACGCATGATATTTTACACTTACTCATATTGTTTTGTTCAGCATAATGAGATCTCTCGATTGTATATGTCTCATCAATATTTTTCCGTTAAACGCTAAGAATATTGCAGAATTTAATGATTTTATTTATTTTCTTAAAGTCAAATGGACCAATATTTTTATCAAGAGAATTACAAAATTATTGTCTTTCCTTGGAAATAACACCTAACCAGAAAATAAGCCCTATTAAATTTCTTTTTCAGATTGCCCTGCTCCTAGAATAAGCCTTACCTTTAGTCTCACAAAACAAAACTTATTTTGCGCGTTTCTCGCAGCTCCAATTTTGACAGGCACGATGGGTCTTATGCAGAGTCGTTCTGACGCGTTATTAGTGTCATACTAAACAGTTCGACTAACATATGTTCCCTGCAATAGTCAGGCGTTTAGTATGACGCTAATTATATATCAAAACGAGTCTGCCTGGCCAATAAGTTAGTAATATAAGGTCTGGTAGTATTTTCAAAGAAACACGCTAGGTGGATGTGTTCATACTATCAGTTTTTCACTTCCTCGTCCCGGAATGAAAATTATACGTAATTCTATTGATCCAATTTTCAAATGAAGTAATCCCTCAGCAGATTACCACACCTTTAGCAATTTCAAATTAAACCTATCTTCAAACATATCAAATGAAATGAAATTTTTGAGTTTTACGTCCCACGGTTATGCCGGTTAGGCTAAAGGAGATGGTGATGATGAGTAATGAATGAAATGGTGGAATGAAGAAAGTGCGAGGAAACGGGAGAACCCCGAGAAAACCCACGCACACGGTGTTTGTCCACCACAAAGTTCACTTGGCGGGGGCTGGGATCGAACCCGGGACCCCTAGCGCCAGAGGTGAACGCTCTACCACTGAGCCACCGCGGCCCCCTCAAACATATCAAATATATATAATGTGGCAACTTTATGACAGAGAAAAATTATGAAAGTTCGTGTACAGTTCAGAGCAGTGAAAATGAAAATGAAATGAAATCTTTAAGTTTTACGTCCCACGGTTATGCCGGTTAGACTAAAGGAGACGGTGATGATGAGAGATGAGTGAAATGGTGTAATGAAGAAAGTGGGAGGAAACGGGAGAACCCCGAGAAGATCCACGAGCACGGTGTTTGTCCACCACAAAGTTCACTTGGCGGAGGCTGGGATCGAACCCGGGACCCCAAGCACCAGAGGTGAACGCTCTACCACTGAGCCACCGCCCCCCCCCCCCCAGTTCAGAGCAGTGGCTGCACAAATGGAGTCCCTGTGTTATTTTTGTTTACTTTCTGTTTATTATGATAGGTCCATTTAACAATCGTGCGAGAAAAATCTGCTAGATTAATTCTAAACTCAAATTATTATAACGATAAAGCGGAAGTTAAGGTTCAAGTCTGGATATTTTTTTAAAGAGACTCTCTTCCACTCGGTTCAATGTTTGTTGTTATTGCGTCTTTTTTTCGAACTTACAGCAAAGTAGAAGTAATAACATGAAATCAAATACAATCAAATATTGCTTTAGTTATTTGACTTCGCAATTATTTGTTACCTCTATGCCTTAGTATTTAAATTTGTTTAGTTCATTATAACATTCCTGTTACTGCTATTACTACAGGATGGCCCATAATTATGTATATCATGTTTCAAAGACTGTAGTAAAGAAGCTAGCAACATAACTTGAACATAATCACATACTCTCATACCTTTCCTTACAAGAATTTTAATCTGTTCTCCATGTCATGCTCCACCAATGCATCATTCAAATCGGTAAATGCCTGGAGACGAAGAATAATGTTGTCACAAGTAGCCTGAGATATCCGTACTGGTATTCTGTGGAACTCTTCTGTGATATAGCTTCCCCTGGTTCCGCCAAATTGCATATGTTATATGGATACATTTTGTGCTTTAAAACACCCCATAAGAAAAAGTCAGGTGATTCAAATCGGGAGATCGAGCTGGCCACTTCACAGACCCACATCGACCGATCCAGCGATTCGGGAATGTTTCGTTCAGCCACTCTCGCACTGTCTGGCATACACTAATAGTTCTTAAGTTCAGTAACAGTTTGCACAGTATCCTCACTCTCAGGCTGCACAGTGTTGCCATATCTAAACTTTTTATCATATACATACTTATGGGCCATTTTGTATTATTAGGATCACGTAAGTGAGATTTATAATATTGTAATCCGTCCGTTACTCCAGTCGTGAACGGGACCGAATTTTTCAATTATTTTTTGGATCAAAAGATCCAATATATTTCAGACAGAAATTTTCTTGTAGGCCTTATATCTGAAAAAAAAAAAAAAAACTACATATAGTGTAGCGAAACCAAAACTACCACTTAACTCAGTATGATGTGCTTATTCCGTAAAAAATACGAAAACTCGATTTACGGGCCGTTAAAAAATTTTTGTGGGCCCTGATCCAAAAAATCCAATATATTTCATTCACCAAGTATTTTCTTGTACGCCTTATATCTCGAGAACTACATATAGTGCAGCCAAATCAAAACTACCTCATAACTCAGTATGATGTGCTTAATCCAATATATATATATATATATATATATATATATATATATATATATATATATATATATATATATATATATATATATGAAATCTCTATTTAAGGGCCGTTCAAAAATTTTCCGTTGATATCTTAATGGGTAACAGGACCAACAACGTACGTTTATAAAATAATTTTACACGATAACTCTTGAACGAAAGTGAATTTTTAAAGGCTGCTCTTTGCAATGGATATGTAAATCCTTATATCGACCGAGCTCGTACACTACATCAATCTCTTAACATCTCCATGTGTAACGGTGACTTTAACGGTGGATCCATGGAAATAACTATGCCTATCTCATTTTCCACTATTGAAATAAAGTAAACTGAGCGTTTTCCAAATTAAACACCCACTGCAGGCGCGAAAGGAAGAATATTTATTTATGAAAAATGCCCCAACGTCTCCGAGGGTCAGTGCACAAAAGCGAGCCTAAGAAAGTTCCAACTTAACCTTTGTAGTCGTCAGGACTCCTTTATAAACAGAGCCGCTAGGCCTTAGTGATACAGCATCCACCTCTGGTGCGTGGAGTCCCTAGTTCAATCCGAGCCCGCGCCAAGTGGACTTCGTGATGGACAAATACCGTGTGGGGGGGTTTTCTCGGGTCTCTCATTTAATTCCACTTCATTTATTCCACTATTGCATTCAATTCTCATCATCACCGTCTCCATTAGCTTAACCGTCATAACCATGGGACGTAAAACTGAAAGATTTTATTTTATTTATTTATAAACACTAAATTCCATATACTATTGAACAACATCATTGCTAAAAGGAAACGTTACGAGTAATCAATGATTAAAATAATAAATCTTTATTAACTATCTTGCTTTCTGACACCGTAGGCCAGATCCCTATACAATAGGAATATTAACTAACTCCAGTCGTGGTATCGTAGTTGCTCAATTCATGCATATGTAGTACCACTTTCCTAATCCTAAACCCAACCGTTTCCTAAATTTTCAGTTTAATATACATATTTTTTAACCATTTATTTTTTGCTTTGAATTCAGAACAGAACGTTATATGGAAGAACAAATGAAAAAGTTGAGGAAGAACAGTTCAGATTGAAGAGAGGTAAAGGCACAACTGATGCAATTGGATTATTAAGGGTGGTCGGTGAAAGGTTTACAGAGAAAGGGAAAGATATATCTTGTAATTTGATCTAGAAAAAGCTTTTCACCGCGTGAGTTCGGAACTGTTGTTGGAAGTTCTAAAGAAGGTTGGACTGGAATGGAAAGATCGAAGACTTATAATAGTCTAGGCATCGGGGCTTAAAAATTGATTTATAAAGGCAAATCATGTAACAATTTAGCATCAGATATCTTTTTGAATATATACTCAAAAATGCCGCATGCCAGAAAAAAAATTCACAGGAGAGGAGGGAAGGGGGAGAAAGCCGAAATTTTAGCCGTTTCTATTATTCACTATATCTCCTATAGCATCCAAACTTTTTTTCATTTTGTTTGTCTAGTTGTCTTTTACAATTTTGTTCTAGTACATTTTTGACCTAAATATAATGGTTTTCTTGTTACTTTCATTTTTACTCAGTATTGGTTGCCCGTGACGTGTTTTTGTCACAGATTCTTTACAAAATCGAATTTGGAAAAATCTTTCCTCTAAAAGTTTTTCGTTATTTTATGCTCTTTCAAAAAATGTACACTTATATTAATATACGACTAATAGTGTCTGAGTTATAAGCGACTTGATTCTGACGTGTATAAAACTGATCACGGCGCGGCCCAATAGATATCTTTCCGCAAACGGTAGATATTAGCAACTAATGGTTACTAATATATATATATATATATATATATAAAATCTTGTCCGCCTACAAGTATATAATCGTGATGATTAAGTCTGTCTATAATCTAATTAAAAACATCCATTTTTAATATCAGTAGAGGGGCTTTTCGGAAAATAACCCTTGTCAAAACACAAAATTTCTCTGTAGAATGAAGAGCACACACACACACACACACACACACATATATATATATATATATATATATATATATATATATATATATATAAGTGGATAGCAAATTGTTCATGATTTTCTCTTGAAGACAATTTTGAAACCTGCCTATTTCGTTCAGTACCATGGTAGTACATAAATCGAAGGAATTGTAGCAAAAACAACTTTTGTGGAAACAAGATTTTTTTCAGAAAAATAAATAGAAAGCTGCATGTTTGTGCACGTTTTAGAAGGCATCAGAGACACGAATAAAGAAACAGATTTCAGTTTCTCGTAGTATGTATTAGAGAAAGCTTTCATTTCCCTCTTCAGAGAAATTTTGTTTTGAGAAGGGTTATTATTTTTTGAAAAAAAAATCAATTGATACTAAAAATGGATATTTTAATTAGGTTATAAACAGACTTAATCATCACGATTATATACTTGTAGGCAGATAAGATTATATATATATATTAATCATCATCAGCTGCTAATACCTACCGTAAGGTAACTATTGGGCTGCGCCGTGATCAGTTTCACAGACGACAGAGTAAAGCCGCTCATAACTAGACACTACTAGTCGTATATTAATATAAGTGTACATTTTTTGAAAGAGCATAAAATAACGAAAAAGTTTTAGAGGAAAGATTTTTCCAAATTCGATTTTGTAAACAATCTGTGACTAAAAAACTGATGTCACGCGCAACCAATACTGAGTAAAAATAAAAATAACAAGAAAACCATTATATTTAGGTCAAAAAGGTACTAGAACTAAATTGTAGAAGACAACTAGACAAACAAAATGAAAAAAGTTTGGATGCTCTAAAAATGGTTACGGAGATATAGTGAATAATAGAAACGACTAAAATTTCGGCTTTCTCCCCCTCTCCCTCCCGTGAGGTATGTTTTCTGGCATCCGGCATTTTTGTGATCAGTGGTGGGCATATATTCAAAAATATCGGATGCCAAATTGTTACACAATTTGTCCTTAAACTGGAAAATTAGAGCACTTTTGTCAACTTATATATGAACCAATAAGTATGTGTTAGATTAGAGGAGGAAATGACAAAGGAAAGTGTAATTGGAAGGGGAGTTCGACAGGAACGCTATTTAATATCTATCTAGAAGAGATAGTGAAAAAAAGACTGCATAATGAAGATGACATTTCAGTGGGAGATAATATGGTTAGATGTATAGGTTTACAGATGATGTAGCAATTGTTATGAAATCTGAAGAAAAAGTCAATAAGATGTAAGAAAACTTGAGGAAGGGCTGTGAAGAATATGGATGAAAATTAATGTGAGAACGACAAAAGATATACTGATTGGAACGAAGCGATCGGTGTCGAATATAGACGTAGGAGGGAAGAAAATAGAACAATTGATTAATTTTCGATACCTGGGTAGTATTATTAGTGATAATATGAAGTGTAAACCTGAAATAAAACCACGGATAGGAATGGCAAAAGAAGCCTTTAGGGAGAAGAAAAGTCTTGTTTGTGGGACCTTGAATAAAGAGTTGAAAAAAATATAAAATGCTTCGTGTAAGGTTTGTACTGTATGGATCAGAAACATGGATATTACGCAAAAATGGTGAAAAACGGCTGGAAGCTTTCCAAATGTGGGTGTGGAGAAGAATGGAAAGAATTAGCATAGTCTAACGTAAAACGAATGAAAATGTGTTAGAAGTGATGGAGAAGAAAAGAACAATCTTAGACATTATTAAGAAGATAAACTTATTGGAACATTGGCTAAGAAGAAATAAAACTGTATCATGAGGGACGTGCTAGAGGGTGTGGTGGCGGGAAAGAGAGGGAGAGGGTGAAGGAGACTGCAATTACTGGTTGATATCAAAACAGAAAAATCATACGTAAGGACAAAGAGCTTAGCGGAAGACAGTGAAGGATGGAAGCTTCTCAGTTGCGAGAATGATTAGGGGCAAGGGCAAAACCATATATTAATACTAACTTATAAAAACGATTAGAAACTCATGGCGTCTATCGCGTAAACATTAAAAATTTCAGATCAGACACACTCATACATACTAATTCAAACACAAATATTTCCTGTAAACAAAAGAATTTCAAATATCACACAAATATAGATATTTAAGGTAGTTACATATAAAAATTCTAAGAATGCCATTTTCACAAGTTCATGGGGAACAATAGAGGCGCTAATACGCTTTTTTATTCACTTTAATACACAAGCAAAGTAGTGCTCTATTTGCCACTTTAGATACCAGGAAAATCATTGTAAATGTTTTTCAAAAAGTAGTGATATCCCACTAAAAGTATAAATGTGAAAAATAAAGCAAAGTTCTCGTACATTTATCATTTCGTTCGGCCAGAGAAAGGATAGAGGTCGAAAAAGATGCCAAGTGCTATTGAAACCTGAGAATCGGAATTTAAAATTGCCAACTTTGCAACTGAGAAAATCGTCCCACGCAAAAGCCTCTCGAGGTGATACTGTATAGAACATGCTTTCGGCATTAAAATTGTTAATTTCATTCCCCAGTTTTAGAATTTCCACTACTTATTGGACAACTGAGTTGTCTCTTATAAAAACCAATAAAAAAACTTATCAAATATTTCTTATAAACGAAGGGAAAATGGAACTAAACAGGAAAAAATAAAGATTGAATATTCTTTACCATCACTATTTAATACACGAGTAATCTAATGCTCTATCTTCCGCTTTAGATACTAGATAGGTCTTTGTAAATGTTTTTCAAGAAGTAATAATATCCTACCTAAGGCATAAATATGAAAAATAAAGCCAGATTCTCGGACATTTATCACTTCATTAAACTAGAGAAACGATGGAGGTCAGAAAAGATGCCAAGGTCTATTGAAATCTGAAAATCGGAATACGAAATTTCCAATTTCGCAGGTGAGAACAACTTTCAAGACAAAAAGGTTTTGCTGAGCTCCCTCATGGTTATACGTATAGAATACATACCTTTGACGTGGCAGATCCGGATTCTATATCCGGCGGAGCTTATGTGGTTCAGATCCCATGTTAAGCAGTAGGTCCATGTCTCGTATATCCTCGCTGTTCAACGGGACGCTAAACTCAAATCTAATCCAATCCAAAAGCCTCTTGAGGTGATACGTACAGAGCTTGTTCTCAGCACTAATTTGCAAATTTCATTTTCCAATTTGGGATTTTCAATAGAATTTGGCATCATTTTAGATTTCCAGAACTGAAAGCTTCTCTGTAAGTGTTCTGAAACGTTACCAAGTTCTATTGAAATCCGAAAATTAGAAAATGAAATTTTGCAACTGTAGTGTTGAAACCAAGTTCTATACACCATCGTATTGAGAAACGTTTGCCCGACAAGTTGGTCTCGAAATGAGAGTTGCAATTTTAACCAATTTTCAGATTTAAATAACAATTTTGCATAATGTCAGATCTCTGTTCTTTATCTGTGTCAACGAAGTGATGAATGTACTAGAACTTGTCTCTATTTTTCACATTTATGTGTTTGACACGATCTTACGCCTCACGTCGACTTTGACAATAAGATTCTTATATCAAATATCAACCCTAAGCAGAGATGTATTTATTTATTTGAAATACTTTAAAACAATGAAATAAGAATTTCCTATCAAATTAACAACTCCTGTCAAGATTTTTTTTTTTTTTTTTCAGAAAATTAGCAGTATAGCAGTGAATGCGCCTTTCCAGGGACCAGGTAGAAACATATTAATTGTTAACCTTCGTCTACTATCATGCGTCTGAAGTAATCAGAGAATGGTAAATATAAAATGAATCTGCAAAAATTCATTCCTTATCTTCGGGAAGGAAATAAAATTGATGAAAGTTATGAGTGTATTAATAGAGATAAAATAAAATGTTAATTTTAATCATTACATCTAACTTTTTCTTTCAGATAACCGAAAATCCAAGAGAGGTCATTAGTACACAGAAAAATAAAAAATGCAATTTAATTGAAAAATATCAATGTAAAATCATTTACTCTTAATTCTGTAAACATTTCCTTAGATTAAATTACAAAATTTGCTGTTTTTTTTTCAAATTTGTAGTAAATTTATAAGAAAATATAATATTTTTATTGATAAAAATGTAATTTTACACCTATTCATATTAGTAATTTTACTTTAAAGATGTAAATTAATTTACAGAGACTTGGCAAATAGATTGCCAAAGTTTTTTGTAAATTTACCTATGAAATTTTTTACAGTGTATCACAGAACATTGTTACTGTCTATCAGACTTCTTGGTTATAAAATAGACAAACTACAGTGATACCTTCTTCTTTCAGTAAATATATGTCAGTGGCGGCTCTTAATGGAAGGCATCGGTAAAAGTTAAGTTGTTATCACTACGTACTGAGGGAAGAAAACTTAGGTAATGTTCTAATTGTTCTACAGAAAGAGTTCGTTGTATAGTAAGTTTTCCGTCAGTTTCAAGCGATACAATCTTACATTTCATGATGTCACTTTCCTCAAAAGCTGCCACTGAATGGTGTATATTAATATTATAATACCTTACTTTGCCTCTGAATAACAAAAATTCGACAGGTTGGTCATAATTTTCTAGGAAATATTTACCTATTATTTGATTTTGAAAAAGAAAAAAAAAACAGGACCAAAGTGAATGGAATTTTCTAGCAAATAATAAAAAATAATATTAATTAATACCGTAATATCTAATTGAGTCTTTGAAATAAAAAGAACAGATGAGGGGATAATAATTTCATAGGAAATTTTTATCCATCATGAAACTTTTTGGTATACAAAAAATAGAACCAAAATGAAAAAATGTCCTTCGAGATGGTATAAAAATACTAACTAATATCGTAACATCTAACTGGCTTTGAAATAAATGCAAACCGATATAAATGTAGCAATTTCGTATGACGTGTTTATCCTTATCAGATTATTGAGAAGAAAATGTAAATGAATGCATCTGATTCTGCTTTTGAGTAACCGAAAACAAAAGTGGGATAAAAGTTTCCGGTGACAAAAGCAGCCAGGAACGCCCACAGGAGTTTTTGCAAGGGGGCTGGGTGAAGAAAGGATTGAAACACAAGCGCAGTTGCAAAGAAACACATTGATGGTTGCGTGTATATACTCTAATACGTACTTATATAAAACGCAATTATTGGCCAATATTGCGTAGCTTTCTCAAATATAGTAAATATATAGGATGTCCCAAAATCACCGAACCCGATGTTTAAGACCATATAAGTGAAAAACCAAATGGAATGAGATAGAACACTCTTTGCAACAGAAAGTCCAATATATTGAGAAAATTTTCAGACACAAACATGTTTCTTGCCATGCATGATTTAATAATATACATTAAAAATGTTGCCCGAGTCGGAAAAAAATTTTTGCAAATCGATTATACTGAATTACAGAAGCCATACCCGTAATTTCTTTCGATATTTCTCAATACTATCGAACAATCTGGATGCCCATATATTGAACTTGACAGAAAAAGTACGTTGATGAAGTCTTACAAACATTGCACAAGTGTATTATTGAGCTATTCACAAAATCCATGTTTTTACAATAATGTCAACCACGCTGGCAACACTGCTGCTGTCAAGTGCCTCTGACAAATGGGTTTTACCTCTAGCTAGCACACTAAGGCACTTTTAATGAAAAAGGAGAAAGTTGATTTTTTTAAAAGGAAAAATGTGATTACGTACATACACCTTGCAATCCTGAAATTGACAAATGACTACAAATCACATGAAATGGTCAAAGTAAGTGTTCAAAATGTTCATCATTTTCTTGGATACCTAAGTTTGTACGTTTTATCATATTTTCGGACACCTTTCTAAGGGTTACAGCACCGATATTCAAAATTTCCTGTGTAATGTTTCTTTTCAGATCCTCGAAGGTCCTGGGTTTATTTTGGTACTTTCCCCTTTAAGTAATCCCACGGGAAATAATCAGCAGACGTCAAATCTGGAGAACAACTGGGCCATAAATCTTTGGAAATGATTGGTTAATATTATTGTAAAAACATGGATTTTGTGGATAGCTCAATAATACACGTGTGCAATATTTGGAAGACTTCATCAACGTACTTTTGCTGTCAAATTCAATATATGGGTATCCAGATTGTTTGGTAGTATTGAGAAATGTTGAAAAAATTTACGGGTATGGCTTCTGTGATTCAGTATAATCGATTTGCAACAATTATTTTTCCGACTCAGGCAACATTTTTAATGTTTATTATTAAATCATGCATGGCAAGAAACATGTTTGTGTCTGAAAATTTTCTCAATATATAGGGCTTTCTGTTGCAAAGAGCGTTCTTTCTCATTCCATTTAGTTTTTTAGTTATACTGTCTTAAACATCGGGTTCGGTGACTTTTGGGACACCCTGTACTATAGCGCCACAGTATAGTATCAATTATCAAATTCTATATAGTATGTGAGTAAATAAATCTAACAGATATATTTTGACTTATTTTTTCTTTCTTTCAGTTGAACGTCCCACGAATACACCCTTTAGGCTAAGGAAGGGGATGATTAAGACAAGTGAATGATGATAGAAGAATCGGTGGGTTGAGAATGTGGGAGGAAACGGGAGTACTCCCGTGAGATAACCCACGGACACGGTGCTGCTCACCATAAACTTGGCCGGGTATTGAACCAGGGACTTAACGCACCAGTGGTAAGCGCTCTATCAATGAGCACTGTGCGTGTTTTGACTTGTATTTCGAAAAACTGAATCTCTCCGAAAATCCTTCCCTCCCCTTATCTTACCCTGGGTGCTACCATTGTGAGATCTCTAACAACATTGAGGGTAAGAAATTGGAACTTGGATAAAATGTTTCGTTTAAACTCTAGGCCGTCTAAGAAACTGTGTTGTGAGATTCCATCTCTAACGAAAAGGATTTAAACGTTTTCTTCCCTTACATCAGACCTTTGAAACCGTTGTGCATAAGAACATGAAATTTCTCTTGAAACCTAGGCTTTGAATACCAACAGGGGCAAATCCAGGGGGGAGGCGATCGGAGCCATCGCTCTCCCAGAACAGTAAACTTTCTTATTTTATATATAAATAAAACCCATCCCAGAGTTTGGAGCTCTTAAAAGTACTCTAAGTAGCAGTATTACAACCCTCCCCCCAGAAGTCCGTCCTGAATACGTCCCTGGATACGAGGAGGTTTTGGAAGTTTGATTCTGAAGGATACGGGCAACAGAGGTTGAAAATTCTCTTGCTCTTCATAAAATCTCTAAAATTGTTGGGTATAGGAACTTGAAATTTTGTTGTGTAGGACAAACACCGTGTGCGTGGGTTTTCTCGGGGTTCTGCCGTTTCCTCCCACTTTCTTCATTCCACCATTTAATTCATTTCTCATACTCACCGTCTCCTTTAGCCTAACCGGCATAACCGTGGGACGTAAAACTCAAAGATTTCATTTCATTTCATTTCATTGAAATTTTGTACAAACACTTCCCTTACACTGCGGTTAATATACTTACCTAAATTCTATCTCTAGGGGGAAAATTGTGCATTCAACTTTTTTTTTTTTTTTTAATTTATCAAATGTTTGGAACAGTTACGTCTAAAAGCTTGATTTTACAACATATTCTTTTCAATCCCTAGATTGGAGATGAACAAGGTTGTTCGGAATTTGGCCCTAAGAACCCGAATGAAGAAGTCGAATAATTGCAAAATAGTACATTGTTCATTTGACAAAACAACTGAAGAAAGGATTAGCAAAGTTATACCGGTTGACCATCAAACACTAAAGTCATAGATGTAGTGACAAGAGATGTTACGGATGTCACACACGCTTTTTTGTTTGGTTGTTTAATTGTTATGCATTATAAATCTTGTTGTGCATATATTGTTAAGTGAATTTCAGTTAATTGAAACAACATTTTTATTTTATTTTCAATGTATTTAATCTCCCTCCCCTCAAAAAAGACACGCAAGAATGTTGTTCTGAGAGACTGAGTAGGTTTCAATTTTAGAGTGCGCAGGAGAAACGGTGCAAGTCAGAAATTGGCCAAAATGAGATAATTGGCCATTGGAGATCTATGTGTCATGCTCGCGCTAGCTCAGTGGTAGAGCTTTCATCTCCGGTGCTTGGGGTCCCTGGTTCGATCCCAGCTCGCGCCATGTGGACTTTGTGGTGGACAAACACCGTGGTCGTGGGTTTTCTCGGGGTTCTCCCGTTTCCTCCCACTTTCTTCATCCACCATTTCACTCATCTCTCATCATCACCATCTCCTTTAGCCTAACCGGTATAAGCATGGAACGTAAAACTTAAAGATTTCATTTCATTTTTTTATGTGTCATGCTCCACCTCCAGTTAACTTGGTATAAGTTAATTCTAAACGTGAGTTGAATAATCACTCTTGATACTGTTAGTAGAAGTGATTCATACTTAGCTTGGTAAAATAAAAGGTCGCCTCCTGAAAACCTGTGTTTTTTGACTTACTGTTTCTCGCGCGCAGTCTGGAATTACCATCCTTCACACACAAATGAAGAGTCATGCAATAATTATCTCTGTGCACACTCATATGAAATTTGTTCTGGCTACGTCTACGACCTTAGTGTCACAGAGAACTAGATAAAGCTGAAATAGGGTATTACCAGTGGCGTATTTACGATTTTGTTTCGGATGGCTTTGCTAACTTTATTCCTGGAAATGTGAAAATTCTGAAAAATATTTCATTTACTTTAAAATAGTAAATACAATTTTGGGGCCTTAAGGTCGGAATCCATCCTTAAATACGCCACTGGTTGTTACGTATTACAGGCATCATCTTGAGATAAGCAATTTCTTTTATACATTATCATTTTGATATTGCTTAGAAGCTCTAACTTTGTCAAATTGTTTTATTCCTTTCTTTTAGGAATTTCAGAAAATAACATTTGAGTTAAAGTAGAAAACTAATATTAGGTAGGCTATAAGTAATAGAGAGATACATTACCTTTTTCGTTTTATGAAGAGAAGCTGGAATAACTGGTATCCAACAGCAGAGAAAATTCTTAATTTCAAACCAAACTCTGTAATTAAATTAAATTTTAGTTAATAACTTACTAAGGAAATTTAAAAGTACAGTAAAACATAACCTAGGAATTTGATATAGTATTAGGCTAATATCAACTTTATAGACAATTTACAAACAGCACGTTAAGTCACAATAAAGATTTTGTAATAGCTTTTGAACGTATCTTACCGGTGCTATGTTTTTCCACCAGCTCTATGTTTACTTACAGATGACGCAGTGCACATTTTGGCATGCTGTACTTTTGTGTATTCTTCATTACAGTAATAATCTAGGGGGCACGGTGGCTTAGTGGTAAAGCGCTTACTTCTGGTGCATGGGGTTCCTGGTTCGACCCCCGACCAACTAAGTTTGTGGTATACAATATTGTGTCCGTGGATTTTCTCGGGGTACTCCCACTTTCTCATTCCATTCATTCTTCCATCATCATTAAGTGCCTTAGTCATCGTTTCCCTTAACCTAAAGGACATAATCGTGGGGCGTTAAACTGAAAGATTTCATTTCATATCACGTATTTTACTTGAATTTTCAGTTGGGTTTTTGTTTGAACTATATTTAGTTTGGAGTTTCCCGACACCCCAACTGTGTGTTGCTGAGTGTGTTTTATTTATTTAAAAAATTAAATGAAATCTTGGAGTTTTACGTCCCACGTTTATGCCGGTTAGGCTAAAGGAGACGGTGATTATGAGAAATGAATGAAATGGTGGAATGAAGAAAGTGCTAGGAAACGAGAGAACCCCGAGAAAACCCACGAGCATGTTCCAGTCCACACGGCGTGAGCTGGAATTGAACCAGGGACCCCAAGCACCGGAGGTGAACGCTCTACCACTGAGCCACCGCCCCCTCTTTTATTTATAGTCTGTAATAACTGTAACTATTATTATTATTATTATTATTATTATTATTATTATTATTATTATTATTATTATTATTATTATTATTATTATTAAAAATGAAATGAAATCTTTAAATTTTACGTCCCATGGTTATAAGGGTTAGGCTAAAGGAGACGGTGATGACGAGAAATGAAGAAAATTGTGTAATGAAGAAAATGGGAGAATCTGGAGAAAACCCATGCACACGTTTTTTGGCTACCACGAATTTCACTTGGCGCGAGCTGGGATCGAACCAAGGACTCCATACACCAGAGCTCAACACTCGACCACTGAGCCACCGCGGCCCCTCTATTATATTATTATTATTATTATTATTATTATTATTATTATTATTATTATTATTATTATTATTATTATTATTATTATTATTATTATTATTAGAAATTAAGTCCCTTTGAATCATCTCTTACACCCAACTAATAGTGACTTTTAGAGTGCTATATGATACATTAATAGTGAAGCAAGTTATTGTGACAGTTTTAAGAACACCTAAGTATAGTTGATGATAACGTTGAAATTCAGTCGGTGAAATTCAACTAACTGATATATAAAACATAGACCTACTTAACTAGTGTGAAAAATAGAGCAGCAGGTTATCCTATATTTCCAATATATTTTGTAGGGAGAGACAGTATTCAAAAAAAAAAAAATCAATCAAATTCAAGAAATGAATAGTCAAACTTTGTCCAAAGACAAGTTAAATAAATAACCAGAGAATAATTCGTGAACTTTGAAATTATTTTATTCATTATTCAGAGAGCCAAATTTTAGTCTTTATAAATATGCTTCCAAAAATGAAATTTGCTCAACAACCATTTTTAAAAAGTGCAATTATTATTCTCAAACTATTGATTCAACTTCTCTTTGGACAAAGTTTGAATATTAATGAACAAAATTTGAATATTCAATCCTTGAACTTGATTGAATTCTTTTGAATATTGTCGCCCTCTGTATAATAGATTGAAAAGATAGGCGGTAATGTGCTATCTATTGGTGATTATCGCTCGTTTAACCTCAACTTAACTAACAGAGTCATCTCCAAACATAATAATAGCATTGAAATAAAAACATTTCTGCTATTTTACACAGAAAAATATGAAGTAAGTACTCGGGTTTCACCATCTGTGTATTAAAAGATACAGAAAACGGTCTGTGTATTTCGCGCTTAATACTCTCATGTTTTTCTGGTAAACTATTTACAACGAGCACGAGACTTATAACTCACATAAATATAAGTCGTTATTAGCTGTTGAAAAATCAGTTGTAGTTCCACTCTCGTACTAAAAAAAAAAAAAAACAAAAATCTTTGTCATAACTGAACTTTTTTCAGTTGAATACATTACCTTCACTTGAGGTACAGTCGTTGCTATGAATAGAAGTCCCTTTTGTTTGCAAATTTTAATCCTTGATGTTGTGGCTTCAATGAATATATATCACACCGAAACCTTAGCTCTTCTTCCAGCGTGCAGACTCCACCGGACGTCTCAAGTGAAAGATTAATATACGTAGGAATATTAGATGTTGCCAATTCTCACTCAGCGGAAAGGAACTCGCACCCTATTGGTCGTTGTTGCTTCATGATCTGTCACGTGAATACGTGGTGAGACACGAACAAGAAAGCGGATATTTTGCGTCTGTCCCATCATTCTGACTCACTGCATAGCATAACCATTGACATTGTTTATTCTTGAACATACGGTAAGCTTATTTGTAACATACGGTAGATTCCACAGTGAATGTGTTCATTGGTATTTCTTTTTTTCATACCATGTTCTGTTTCTCATTAATTGTTATTTTATCTAGGTATGTATAGCAATACAATCTAAATAATTCAGAAGGAATGTTCTTTATTGGCATTGGAAGAGCAAACAATTACAATGAAAAAATATTCTCCGAAACAATGCAACTTCTTTTTCCAGTAACTAAAATATGGGTAATTAGGATAAATCATCGTATTATTGTAAATATTCATCAAAATATTCTTCAGAGCATCATGAAACATTTTCAGTCTACTTAATACGGTATCACACAACAGTGATGGATAAAAAGGGACACTTTCGGAAGAGAATTGAATCCTGAAAATGATTGAAAAACTAGCTTACTTATGATTTTCGTGAAACTTTTCAGTAACAGATTTAATTATTTGTATCATATATTCAAATTATTTAAAAGTCCATTGAAACCTTCAGAAAAAAATAAATGTACTAACTTACTGATTACTTATTACTAAGTCTCCGAAACTCCTGTGCCTAAGAACTTAAAATTTTGTACAAAATGGCAAGCTTAAATCCTAAATCGTAAATAACATGTGGCTTTCCGAAATTCGACCCTTTGAAGTGAAAAGTGATATAAAAAGTTTTCCTGAGTTTCACCAAATCTCTGAAAGGGTTTAGAGTTACTATGATTTGGTTTTGAATTTAGCATTCCTTTAAGCTGCGAGTGTATAAGGAATGTGCATTTGCAGATTAACGTGGGACCCGAACCACATGAGTTCCCACCAAGAATCGAATGCGAGTCTTTTACATCAAAGATGCGTACGCTAGCCGCTTAGCCACGAGGAAGCTCGGTTTCGTCCTACGAGACATTCATAGAAACTGGAAACTTCATGAAACGGTTCTCTGAAACCTTCAAAGTATCCCAGTAAGCAAGCCCGTCTACGTACGATAACTCTATGTTTGCCCTCAAGTTCTACTAACATAACTAACCTTTGAGATTTTCTGTGTATGGGTGTAAATTTTAAAAGTCATACTTCACGGGTGTGTCAATCCTAAGGAATTTTAAGGCTAACGTTGTATTATGTATTATTGGCAATTATGTATTATTGAAAGCTTGGAATCGAGGGACTGAGTCTGCAGCCGTGTAATTGCAAGCCTGTGCAAGCCTGCAAACCTAGCCTTGAAAGTTTGGGATGCCATTATTGTTAAGCTTTGAGTAAGACAGAGTTTTAAAAAAGTTCATCCCTTAACATGTAAAGTTCCTCCGGAATCGTTGCTTTCTAGCCCATTGATTCATATGGGGAATTATTTTACCCGTTTATATTAGATGACCTGGAATAATAATGGTTTGATTTTATTTTATTATTCTTTAAGTCTAGTTGAATGAATAAAGAAGGTGATGAATGTCCTCGCTCTAAAACTCTAAAGATTTAAATCAAATCCTCTCCTCCCCCTCTAAAATCGAAGAGACTGGATTAAACACTGCTGCGGGTCTGTCAGAGTGATATCAGCTGAGGTGACTGACTACTTCCTGGTCATGATTATGATTCTTCCCATCGCTACTACTGAGATCAGTATTGAAACCGGAAGTGGTAGTAGATTTCTAACACTTCCGTTTTGCTAGAAAGACAAGGGTGGAGGTATAATGTATTCTTGGGACACTGAATGAAATGAAAGAACATTCTTTCGGTACTTATTACTGTTCTTGATCTATTGTGATCAACATGGAGATCGGAAACAATGGATTCCTACCACTTTCTATTTGAAAAGAGGGTTAAATGAGGAGATAGAGCCTATTCTTCGATCACTGATTCGATCTAAAACAATAAATAAATAAATAAAGTTTTTTCACTATTCCTTACCAATTTCTTTCTGATACTAGTCGACAGACAGAAGACACAAATAATCGTTCTATATGATTAAGTAGGTTGGTTGGAGTTTAGTTACTCTTTTCAGCACCGAGGACACATAAGACGTAGTGGACTCTCAGTTTAAGGCGAGATCCGAACCATCCTAATTCGTTTAAATGTCAAAGCTCTGCTATCAAGAATCGAACCCAGGACCCCATTCACCAACGAATCGCGCTCTAGTCACTAAACAAACAGGAATGAATTGTTCTATTATACCTAGTCTTCCATACCTAGCATCGGAGGTACGGTGGCTCAGTGGTACGAGTTTACCTCTGGTGGATGGGGTCTCTGGTTCGATCCCCGGCGAAATAAGTTTGTGGTGGACAACATTGTGCTCGTGGTTTTTCTCGCAGTACTTCCGTTTCCTCCAACATTCTCATTTCACTAATTCTTTATTCATCATTAACTTGCCTTAATCATGCGTTTCCCTTAGCCTAACAGGCATAATCGTGCAGGAACGTTAAACTCAAATGGTCTTATGCAGAGACGTTTTGACGCGTGATTAGTGCCATACTAGAGTTCGACTAACATATATTTCATGCAGTAATCAGGCCTTTAATGTGACGCTAATAATACTTCAAAACGACTCTGCATAAGACGGAAAGATTTCATTTCAAGATTTCCGTACATAGCATAGTTTCAAAGCATAAAATTCCAATATCCTACATGCATTAATTCTTGAAACATTCACAAACAAATTTTGTATGGTTTTAGATACAGGTATACTTTGAGTGGTCCCAACGTTAGATACCCTTAAAAGAATCTCGTTCTTAGGGCTGACAGACAGGGATGGACTGGTCCTCCAGGAAACCGGGCCAACGCCTTCCTCTTTATGGCGTTATTCCTTCGAAAAGAAATATTTAATAATGAAAACAAAATGAATAAATTTCCCTCAAATATTTATATTACTTTTCTGGAATAATACTCAAATAATAAGCGTATGCTGTCTATGTTTGTAGACAATGCGTATTTTCCAAGGCACGTGCGGGGTTGGCTAACCTGAAGTACAGCTATATGGCTGGTTCCAGTGAATAACCGGCTAAGTCGGGAAAAGTAAATTTTACATGAGAGCAGTTTAAAGGTAAATTTTACAATAGCTACCTGGCTAATTTTGACATAACCAAATGCTGTAACTCAATTTTATGAATTCGCCTTAGCCGCTTCTACACAATGTAGAACTCACAAAAACAAGCTTATACCTGTAAAATCTCAATTTTCAAAAAGAGTAGACTTAGCCGGTTATTTACTGGAACAAGCCATATTTTCAGGGTACCGCGGCTGTCTTTTGCAATCAAATATTTAACTAAAACAGTCTTTGATGCCCTTCAAAGTTAATGATGCGGATTTGACAACATGAGAAGTCTCTAGCAACGGAAAAAGAAAATGAAATAAAATCTTTGTTTTACGTCCCACGGTTATGCCGTGTAGCGAGAGGAGACGGAGAAGTGAATCAAATGGTAGAATGAAGAATGTGGGAGGAAACAAGAAAACCCCGAGAAAACCCATGCACACGGTATTTGGCCACAACAAAGTTCACTTGGCGTGAGCTGAAATCGAACCAGAGACCCCCGCACATATAGCAACAGTCATCTATAAATAACCAAATATACACCCCTCACTCTGCGACCACTTGGTATGGCGCTCTCTAAATATCTGTACAACTAGTATTGCCCATGAGAGAGAAGTGCATTTTCAAATTTGAGTCAATTCCCGGTGGGGGCACTCGGTCGTAAAAGTGTAAAAAGTTTTTTTTTTTTTCAGGCTACCCATCCTGAATTAGGTTTCCCTCATTCACATCAGTCAAATGCCGGCGTGGTACCTCACATATAAGTCCCAGGTCGCTTCCTTCCTTCCATTTCCCCGGATAACGTGATCGCCGAGAGACGTCATCCCTCATACGTGACGGGCTAGCATATGGCCATCGATGCCGAAAGTCCAGAAATCTAAATCTCTAATGATAGAACGTACAAGTCTCTGTCCTGCCGAAAGGCTCTTCCGGAAGGACTTCTGTAAACGAGCCGCCGTCCTGCCGGCAGGATGGATCTCCTCAATGGAAAGAATGTGAGTTTGTCCTTTCGAAAGGACGGAGGTAGACCCCTACGCATTTTCCAGAAGTACACATTTTAAAATATACAGTAAACAATATAAGAGTTGGTTTAGTGTTAGCAAAATACTAGATGTATTTTAATGTTTTTATTGTAAAAGTGAATTGTGTTTATGCCATACACATAATTGATATCCAGTCCGTTTTTTTTTTTTTTTTATTAGTTTTCTTTTTAGCAAAGTTACAGTAATACATTTTGAATTACATGGAAACAATAACACAGAAATTTCAGGCAGTGTTTGTAAGTTTACAATTTCAGAGGAATATCATATTTTGTATGATATGCAAAACAAGTTCTGCCAGTTTGAGGGGTACACAACACAGCATGGATTCCACAGCCTTTACACATGGACAGATTGGTCCAAAACACTTTTCTGTTTCCCAGTTGTCTCCAGGGGTAGAAGTGGATCTAAAAAGGTACGGGTACGGATGACGTCACGCGTCCCCCGTGGCTATCTTTTTTCCCATTGTATTTTTTTAGAAAGCGGGGGGACGCCATTGATATTTCCTAGAAGAGGGGAGACGACGTTACCCTGCGTTCCCCCACTTTTACCACTGCTTGTCACCGAAATTCGCTTTACTCCACACATTATTGCTGTTTGGTGGATCAAAATAGTTAGCGTAAACGTACACACGATAACCTTTACTAAACATCTCGCCATTATTGAACTGACAGTCGTATCAACATGATTCTTTTTTGCACTAAAACTACAGTTTCTGCTCTTTCCATCAGGAGAACTTTCTGTCCTGCTGAAGCACACAAAGTACTCTAATTTATAGGCAATTCACCTAAATACCTTGATTCCTGTTGGTACGGCAATGATTATTGTGGCTGCAGTAAAGTAAACGTGGTAGGACTTTTAGGGCTTTACACTCTTAGGACAGTTCCTGTTAATCAATTCTAGATTTTTTCAACAAATACAGAACATTTCAGGATATTTTTTGACATGTTAAACAATGTCCAAATAGTCGTTTATAAGACTGGAAAGTCTACAACAAACCCAGCATAAATTATTGCGAGACGCAAGGTTTACTCTTATATGTTTTATTAAGATTCGAGTTTATCGTTTTGCAAGAATGTATTTTATGATTGGTGTTATAATTTGCAAAGCACTATTTTTAATTAATCCCACCTAAATTTATATTGACTGAGTCTCGATCTTCTACATATGTATTTGATTAGAATTCGGAATTAGGAATTAGATTTTTGGGTTTTGGGCATCCATGGCCATATCAGTCCGTCACGTATGAGGAATGACGTCCCTCGGCTATCACACTATCCGAAGGAAAGTAAGGAAACGGCCTAAGCCCTGAAGGTTAGGTACCGCCCGGCATTTGCCTGGTGTGAATGAGAAAATCCCAGGAAAACCTCCTTCAGAATGCCTGGTCTGAAAAAGCTTTTACACTTTTTCGATCGAGTGTCCCCACCGCGAACTGAACCTGGAATTATGTATTTGAGTTCATGGTAGTATAATATTGATTTTATTAGGTACAAGGTTTGTTCCAAACCATTTTACATATAAGTTTTATTACATGTTTTAAAAAGTCAATTTAGCACTTAAATCTTGAATATCTTGGAAAACGAAGTTTCTCGTAAATGAAAAGCATGAAAAGCGTGCCCAAAAAATTATAACGGATGGATATTTCTATTTGCGTAATCATTTCAAAGTTTGATGACTTTTACCTTTACAATCATCGGCGCAAATCTGTCTTCAACATTGGGGGGGACGGGTAAGACCGTTCAAATATATATATATACAATGGTCGAAGTGAGACGGTATGCGGTGGTATGCCATACTGGCTCTGGTTTTTCAGTAATGAGGACATACAATCTCTGGTTTTTCAGTGATCAAGACAATATTTAAATAGCCGGTATGTTGAGTCAAAATCATAATGAAACATTCCGCCTCAGCTTTTTCCACTTCGAACACTATTATATATATATATATATATATATATATATATATATATATATATATATATATATATATATATATATATATATATATATATATATATATATATATATATATATAAGCAATGTTCAAAATATTTATGAAGTTGAGAAACAATGCTGTGAAGAATCAGGGGACAGAATTGTCTTCAATAGCGTATTTAGGAGGCTATCGGGCTCAAGCTCCCCCCGAAATAAATTTGTTAGTTTTTCGCGTTCCACGTACAACAATAATCCTTCTAACCATTTCTAAGAATGTCATTGACTTTTCATTTTCTTATGCTATTTGTTCAGAAATAATACTGTATTTGCCAAATTTCATTCCATGTAAGAACTGCATACTTTTGTTCTTTCTTTCGTCCTTTCTACTTTTTTGTTTCTTTTTCTTGACGTTACTTTCTTTCATTTCGTCTATCATACTTTATCGACCATTGTCAGTTGTGATTCAAGTCGGCCGTCATCAGCAACACCAAAACTAAGAGGAGTTGATAAGCGAAACTGGTGTTCCACACCAACTTGCGCGGATATCAACATGACAGGACTTGAGTTATTATAACAAAGGAAAAATTATTTCGTTTAGTTATTTTTAAAAGAAGGAAATGTTTGAATTTTAAAAAATCAAAACGGGGGAATAATTAGCCCGGGAAATTAGGAAGGCCAAGAGGATGTTTCCTTTTTCTTGTATGAATAGAATAAAGGGTTAGATTCACTCCTAAATTTTTGTATCATATCATATAGGATTTATCGGACTGCAATTCTTGCCATTATAACTTCAATTTATGCATAAATTAAAATATATTTAATTCTCAGACTCAGGTGGGCAATTGCCCACTTCCTTCCTTGTGTTGGGCATAGCCCCTCTAAACAAAATCCTAAATATGCCATTGGTTGTCTTCAACATTGGTAGGTGGGCACATTTGAGGCTTATTCTAGAGAAGAGAGATGAAACTCATATTACGGTAGATGAATCTGATCAACTGTTGTGGAGTATATTATATATTAGGCGATGTAGATGAAGTAGTAGTACATATCAGTATTACATATCACTGCCGTGAACACATTCTGAAATCTGAATACATGCATATTTATAATTAGTGTGTTTCTAATTAGGCATCCACAAAGATCCACGTTAAAACTATTTTATAATAATATAAATAATGACTTCCCCAAAACTATGAAGAAAGAATATCAATTATGTATGACGCAACAATACTCTTTGAGCAAAATGATGATAATGTCAATCAAGGACGCCGATTTCTCTGTAACTTTGGTGGGGGGCATTCATAAAAAATACATAAAACAATAAAAATACATATAAAAATACATATTCATAAAAATACAGGGGGTCCACGTGAGCTTTCGAGGAGGCCTCCGACCTCCCAGGATCGGCCCCGTTGATCTCAATAACATTAAAGGAATCATTACAGAAATCTAACGCATGTCATATACATTTTAGTTAACAGATGTAGCCTTAAGATTATGGAGAAAAATATTCCAGCAATTGAATTATTTTCTTTGCTTACGAAGCATCCTCTTTGAAAAGAAAAATTGGGACGCGCGGAAATACGTAGCAACAAACCATGGTTCGAACGAGCAGAAAAGAGAAAACAAGCAAAATTACGTTGGCTACAAAATCCGAATGCAATAACTACACAAAATTACGTAGACATCAGGCGGGAAACTTCCAAAACTTTTAGAACAAAGAAACGCGATTTTTTGAAGCTAAAATTTAGGAACTTGAAGATAATAGTAAAAATAAAAACATTCGGGACATGTATAAAGGGATCAACGAATTTATGAAAGGCTATCAACTTCGTGCTTATATTAAAGAAAGCTAATGCAACAGTTCTCACTGATACAGATAGCATTTTAAAAAGATGAAAAGATTTCTTTAACGATATGCTTAACACGCAGCAGAAACTAGTGTGCGTGGAGAAAGGGAGATACACACCACAGAAAAGTATATTCCAGAACCCAACCGAATAGAAGTAGAAATTACTATAAAGAAATTAAAGAAACACAAATATCTGGGTGTAAACGAAATTCCGGCTGAGTTAATTTTAGCTGGAGGCAAAAAATTGTGGAACAAGATACACAAACTCATTCTCCTTATATGGAACAAGGAAGAATTGCCGCAAGAGTGGAAAGAATCAAACATTGTTCCAATTTACTAGAAAGGCGACAAAACTGACTGTAATAATTATCGAGGCATCTCTCTTCTCTCAACATCCCATAAAATCCTTTCAAACATTCTATTAGCAAGATTGACCTCATACGCAGATGAAATGATTTGAGATTATCAGTGTGGATTTAGACGAAATCGATCAACTATCGACCAAATATTTACCATTCGCCAACTACTCGAAAAGAAGTGGGAATACAGTAGCCCGGTACATCAACTAGTTATTGATTTTAGAAAGGCTTACGACTCGGTTAGGAGAGAAACGTTGTACAACGTTCTTACAGAATTTGGAATACCGAAAAAGCTAATTAGATCAATTAAGGCATGTTTAAATGAATCTCAAAGTGTAAAGTCCGGGTAGGAAAATTTTTGGCCACGAGCTTTCACGTCGAGAATGGCCTGAAACAAGGAGATGCGTTGTCGCCATTATTATTTAATTTTGTTCTGGAATACGCTATAAGGAAAATCAAAGATAGCAACCAGGGCCTAGAATTGAACGGTATTCACCAGGTTATGGCATATGCGGATGATGTAAATTTAATAGGGGATGACAGGAGACCAATAGAAAGAAATGCACAGATCTTATTAAACGCTTGCATGGGTTTAGAAGCAAATGCAGAGAAAACTAAATACATGGAAGTATTAGTCGGGACCCTAATACGGTAAATTATGGATGAGTTAAAATATTAAATAATTGTTTTGATAAAGTGGATAGTTTCAAATATCTAGGATCAATGTTAACAGACGAAAATCATATTCACGAAGAAATTAAATGTCGACTAAAAGCAGGGAATTCGTGTTACTATTCGGTTCAAAATCTCATGTCGTCGCAAATTCTGTCGAAGAATTTGAAGCCTAAAATATATAAAACGATAATCAACCTGTTGTTCTATATGGTTGCGAAACATGATCGCTTACTCTAAAGGAAGAACATAGACTGAAAGTATTTGAGAACAAGATCCTGAGACGAGTATTCGGACCCAAGAGGAACGGGAATGGAGAATGGCGGAACTTCATAACAAGAAACTAGATATTTTATACGGTTTACCAAACATTGTTAGGGTCATCAAGTCTAGGAGGCTTAGGTAGGCAGGACATATAGCCAGGATGGAAGAAAGTAGGAACGCTTTCAAAGTGTTAGCAGCAAGACCAATCCGTAGCGGTAGCGCTAAGACCAAGTAGTAGCGGTAAAACGACCATTAGGAAGACCTAGGCGCAGATGGGAAGACAATATTAAGACGGATCTCGCAAAAATAGGAATACAAAGTAGAAATTGAATCCAGTTGGCTAAGGATAGAAGTCAGTGAAGAGCTTTTGTGAACGCGGCATTGAACCTCCGGGTTCCATAGGCTATAGAGTTAGTTAGCTTACGAAGCATGAGTAGATGCCTAGGCTGATACTACAAATAGATTAAATTCCCATTTACTGAAAAGATGGGTTCTACTGACATTGGATAGTCTGTATATTCTTCGTGTGCTAGGGCCCAGGGGAGAAAAGGAGATAAGATTTCATAGCAGGTTACGTCACGCAGTTCCACGCGTTCATTTTTTTCATTAAAAATGTAAAAGCCAAGAGAAACAAATTTCATCTCACTTTCCTTTGTGGCAGTCGGACACAAATCATCACACTTTTCTGCAAAAAGCACTTTTCAAATCGGATTATTGGGAGAGCCTCCAGTTCCAATGTTGGGAAGAAGGGACATGTATCCCCATTTCCCCGGAATTTGTGCCCGTACCTACAGCTGAGACAACTTTCCAGCATGAGGAGAGGAGTCTATCCTCCTCTGGCATTTATTGCAATTTGTGCCCAAGTAGTGGAAGTGGAATTAATACATATTGATGAGACTACTAAACGCACTACAGCACGAAGTTCAGTTTGAAATACTACAGATTACGATTCTTTTTTTAAAATGGAAAAGCCAAGAGGAATCAATTTCATCTTACATTCCTTTGTGGCAGTCGGACACAAATCATCAATCTTATCCCAAAAAGTCAGATTATTGGGGGGACTGTCCCCCAGGTCCAACATTGGGGAGACATATCCCCCTCGTCCCCCCGGGATTTGCGCCAGTGTTTACAGTTTCATGATAATAGCGTTATATGCAAAAGGTAAATTATGCAATTACCACTAAATCTGAACTAGGAGCATATTATCATTGTCATTTTATTGTTCAGCGTCCAATAAATTATAAGAAATAGCTATTTTTATTTCAGTAATCATTTCAATGTTTTGTGACTTTTACCTTTACAATTTCATTATTATAGCATTATATGTAACATGTACCTAGGCAGGGACGTAGCTACGGAGGGGCACGGAGGGGCATCGGCGCCCAAATCTTGGTTTGGCCCCCTCAAATATTTATTCAAAATTATGTTACAAATTGTTTTTATCCGACAATAAATGAAAAAATTATCCAGAGTAAACTGAAATTATTCGTACTTCTTAGAAAAGGTTATTTTTTAAACCCATTTATAGGCTATTTCTTAAACATTAACTGAACGGTAATGTGAGTATAAGATCAGTAACTTTGGGACTGGGAGTCGTCATTTTTAACATTGCTTGGTTCTTCCAGCCCATAGTGATTCCAGCCTTATAGTCGCCTTGAGGTACCAAGGGCTAAAAATCTATGCGAATGCACTTTTTATAACCGAAATGAAAATGAAATGAAATCTTTGAGTTTTACGTCTCACGGTTATGCCGGTTAGGTTAAAGGAGACGGTGATGATGAGTAATGAATGAAATGGTGGAATGAAGAAAGTGGGAGGAAACGGGAGAACCCCGGGCAAACTCACGCACACGGTGTTTGTCCACCACAAAGTTCACTTGGCGGGGGCTGGGATCGAACCCGGGACCCCAAGCACCAGAGGTGTTTTTATAACCGACTAACAAGTAAAGGGTCCAAATGGATGAGTTGAGATGTAGGATGAAACATAGTGCACCTGATAGAGTATGTGAAAATATTTTTATGTGCTAAATTATAGCGGCTGAGCGCCATAAAGAACGGAGGGGGAGGGGGTCAAATTTGGTGGGAGAAGGGCTATGTTATGTTATAGAACTAAATTATATCAAGTAAACTGTTGAATCGTAAAAATAGTGAAAGATAGACAATTCAAACAGTGGTAGTTTCACATATTGACAAGAGAAAAATGGGCAAAGTAAATGAGGAATCTCCGCCGCTATTTTGAAATCCGTCATTTTGAAATATGTGATATTTTTTTGAAATGGAAATGTACTCACGTGATATATCAATTAGGGCCAACATGTTCTTAAACAGTCAATTATGAACTTTAGTGATCGTTATCTGTACTTATTTGGAAAATTTAGGACAATCTTTATAGTTATTTACGAAAATTTAGGAGAATGATGACAATATTGTGAAGGAGTTTGTCAGAAAATTCTGCAAGGAAAATATATCTGTGATTGATGGCATTCAAGCATGTCATCCTAAAACAAAACTGTTCTTGATGAAGGAGGCAATGGAAGAGTTTGCTACGCAATTCGAAATAGATTTTCTTGAATATGAATTCGTTATTGTAAAAATTACGTAGAATCTCTTATGGAGAAAGAAATTACAAATATCTCGGACCTGCGAGCTGTTCTGCCCAAGGCAATTTTCCCCCAAATTACGAATTTGCTGGAAATAGTCTTGACACTACCTGTGTTATTAGCTTCTTGTGCGTGCTCTTTCAGCGTGCCTAAAACTGTCAAATCCAAGGGCGTATTTACGATTTTGTTTTGGGGGCTTTGCTAACTTTAGTCCTGGAAATATGAAAATTCTGCAAGGTATAGTAAGTAAAATTTCGGGAGGTGGGCTTAAGCCCGGAGCCCCCCTCTATACGCCAATGATCAAATCATATATTCGTTGTAAGTCTGGTCAGGACAGAACATCAGCATTAGCCGCACTTGAAATAGAACAAGAGATAGCCACTAAGCTTGAAGAAGATAAAATTATTGACATAGGCCTATTCAGAAAGTCGTCGCAGATGCGTTACAGTTTGTGTCCAGCAAGTAATTTGTAAATGCAATGTGGCAGAACCTTGTCAGATGGATGCAAGAACAGCATAAAAAGTGGTGATGTAATATTAGACCAATATTTTACCAATTATTATTTTATATGTACTTCGGAGATTAGATTTTTTATGCTTACGGATGTTCAAGTTTTGTAGGCCTCATTAATATTCATATATTTGAGACGCACGAAAGACGTTAACAATTTTGTGAACAATAAAAATGTATATGAAGGAACTCAAGATCTTTAATAAATGCTAAAGTTTGTTAATGTTTATTAAATTTACGCGATAGTCAGTTGAAATTATATTAAAGTTTATTAGTCTAGTATAGGCTATAATGTTTCTTTAACTATGTAGAATATTACATTTTAATGCAAAAATATAAATCTTGAAAGCTTGTGTGTTCAGTTTAGGTAATCTTGTGGAAGTCATGTCACTTTTTTAGGGTAGTTAATGTATTACCTGTTACCTGTTACTTACTATATTATTTGTAACTATTTTTCAAGCTACAAAGTATATAAAGTACAAGGCAAAAATGTACAGTATATACAGGGTGTTTCAAAACAACACCGACAACGTTTGGGAGGTGATTCCTGACACCAAGATAAGACAGAAAGTATAGACCAACCTGAGTGCACAAGTGCTTCCTTTCGGAGTTATAAGCTGCCAAAAATAAATTTTGAAGATCCATAGCTCAAAAACTACGCGGCCTACCGGAGTCGGTTCAAAACTTCACTTAGGAACTAGTATGTGCCCTAACCAAATATCCGAGTTTCAGAATCCTGCGATACTTCCACAACAATTTTTATAGAGGGAGTTTGGCTACGTGCATATAATCTGAAGTACTCACGAACTACATCTATAAAAATTGTTGTGGAAGTACCACAGGATTCTGAAACTTTCGCATATAGTAGTTCCTAAGTGAAGTCTTGACCCAACTACGGTAGTATTGGAGTATTGGAGCTATGGACCTTCAAAGTTCATTTTTTTTTCATGTTTTCGGCAGCCTATAACTCCGAAAGAAAGCACTTGTGCATTTGTGTCTATACTTTTTGTCTTATCTTAGTGTCAGGAATCACCTTCCAAACGTTGTCGGTGCTGTTTTGAAATACCCTGTTTAAATGTATCAAAAAGTATTATATGAAGTATTGCGTTTTTCAATGTTCTAGTTGGATGTCCTTGCATAAGTAAACAACACTATTAATACATAGTTTTTAAGTTTTTATTTCATTATCGCATTTCGTAGGAGAGGTTCATTTTTCTCTTTTAAGCCCCGAAAGAGTTGTTAACGTTTAATTTAAAACAATTTATTGGTGAGTTCTCCAGGAACTGTCCTAAGAGTGTTCAAGATATACCTAAACCTTTGATGTGACAAATAATTATGCGTACACAGAACGAATTTCAAACATACATTACACATTGCCAATTTACACATTTACGAGTCGTTTCTGCCCGTATGCTCCTTGGACCATCTGAAGTTGAGTTATACTTTGAACACTCTTAGAGCAGTTCATATTAACCTCCATCAGTATGCATTTTATTTTATTTATTTATTTATTTATTTATTTTGTTTGCTGATAAAACACTTTATAACATTTTGCTACTGTAAGCAACGACCAAAAATCGTCCGGTGGGAGCTCATGTGATTCGGATCCCATGTTAAGCTGTAGGTCCATCTCTCATACAGTCTCGCTGCTGAAAGGGATTCTACACTCAAATCAAATCAAATGTTGAACAATTCCACGAATATTTTAGGCAAAATTTCTGTACAAATATTGAAAGAAAGTAACAATTAAATTATAGCATTTGATTTCAAAGGAAATATTAAATATAGATTCTCATTTCACACTAACATAAAAAAAATGTCTTTCCACTTTCTGACATCGTGTGAAAGTTATAAATTCTAGAAATAAAATTATTTCGCCTAACCTTGATTCCACATTCTGATTTCTTTTTTATATATTACTAGCTGAACCTGCGCTCTCTACACAGTGCATCATTCGCATATGAGCATAAATCTCCTTCTAATTCCTCACAACATATGTACATGTCCCTTTACAGACACAAGTGAAAGACGTCTTGATTTTTTTTAAAAAAAATCGGCAAGGGGTATCATAAAAGGGAGATTTTTTTCGATTATTTTTTCTCAATATCTCGCACCTTTTGCAAGATTTAAGCCTACTTTCGGTTGGAGTTTCTAATTCATGTATGACCAGTGTTTTCTTTCTTCTTGCATGCAGTATGTAATAAGCAAATACATTACATATACAATTAATTATAATGTCAGTTGTATATGGTGTTCATTGGGCAAAACACTCAAAAAATAAAGATTTATCTTCAGGCTCGAGAAATGGTTATCCTTCCTTTTTCACTATTATTTGGCCATGGAACAAACGCCTGAGCCATATACAACCCCAATATACAACATTATGGTGTTGGAATGTATAACACATAGGATATGACGCTTTTTTTAAATTTCAACGCTTCCAGCGTACCCTAAATAAATGGTAATAAAGAAATAATGACATGTTTTTTTTTAATATTCAATAAGAACTCGACAATCTACTCAAAATTTCCAATCGATCAGTGAAAACGTCATCTTTCTAGAGCCTGTAGTTTCCGAGATCTCATTGTCGAAAGGAAGGCCACAAACATATAAACATAGTTTAAAAGAACTCGGAAGATGGAAGCACAACTCACATGCATTGATTTTACAGAAGGCTCATTAAAATACAAAGGCTTTGAACAATAATTTGGGAAGGTTCTAGATTACTGGTCCCCCATGTAGGTTAGTAGCTGGGTTGGTTTCTTTCTGTACTAAAGTTTATACATTTAATTTACACAGTATGACCGAGCGAGCGTTAGCGAGTTAAGGGGGGGTAGAGCCCCGCAGGGCACGTTGTTTTTGTCTTTATTACTGCTCAATGGGAAGGGGGATCAGTAATCTAGAACCTTGACCAATAATTTTATATCGTAAACTTTATGAAAAAGATACAGTTAACTAATTTAGACTATTTAAAGTACAAATGCTTAAAATGTTTGTCTCTGTTAAACGTGAAATCACACATAACCGTAAATGAAAGATTTAAAAGCTAAAGTTATAAATTGGAGCTCAGGCGCTTTTAATTGCTATTGTAGCATTTTAATAGATAGATAGATGATTGTTTTAACCTCAAATCAATAACTTGTTTCGGCTACCCTAAGTTTTATGACCTGTTTCATAGAAGACCAGCAGCACACGTCTGTTTGACACACAGGAAGAATGTTCTTGAAAATATTTGAAAGCTGCATATGCACATTTCTTCCGGTTTCAAAATACTTATCGATGCAAGTTAATGGTACTGAAGTTAAATAACCTTTCATCCTCTTTAGGAGTTACATGTTGGGAAATACCATTTTAATTGCAACCTATGATACAACAAGCTTATTACTACACACTTTCGAAGTTTTATGGGCCTATCTAACAGTTACTGAGATCTGAAAAAAATGCAATCCCTTCCTCATCACTTAGAAATCACCAATTTTTAAAAATATTTTCTCAGCCTGGGGTACATGGAAATTATTTATACAAAATTTCAAGATTGTATACCTATTCATTTTGGAAATCTGAAGAACACAAATAAAATTTCAAATCCTTCTTCCCCTCTTAGGTGCCGCATTTCGCAAAATCCAATACTAGATCATCTTTATAAAATTTCGAATTTGTAAGCCTAATAGTTTTAGAAATCAATTGAACGGTAAAAATATTTTCAAACCAAGCCAAAATAGTTACTTAAAGGAAGCATTTGCCAAAATCTCGTCTTATCTCCAGCCTCTATTACTATTTATACAAAATTTTAAAGTTCTATATTGTGGTGGTAATTGAAGGGGGAAAGGGGGGAAATTCCTAGGCACCTCTGAACACTTTCCCGGAACCTCGTTCCCTTTGTGTTTTCTAGGGGGAGCTTAGTAATGATATCAAACCTTCGTTTGCACTCACTTATTTTATCTGTCGTAAAACACTTGTAGTGCTTTTATACGTGTAACCCTACATTAATAAACCTAAAATGCAGATGTATTACTTTGCATTTAATTCTACGCCTGCAGAAATTTGTTCTTTATAAATATGTCTTCCCATGAAAAGTATTGAATTTTACCTGTAAATCTTCTAAATTGTGGGGCGCCAAAAGTAAACTAGCACCAATCATAATCTTTTCCATATTGTAACTACAGAGGTATTTTCCTGCAAGTAAAAATTTTTTTCGGAATACGTTGAGAAATTAACACTTAGTCTGCAAGAGCACTCTCCTAGTACAAGTATATTTTAGGCACACACTAACTTCCCCCCACCTCGAAGTGATTCAATTTCCACACTGGTTCTTACCATTTACAGTTTCGGAGATCTACTGATGAGTGAATCAGTGGATTTACTCATTTACATTATAGGCTAAATAGATATATTTAAAATACTCACGGTAACGCACAGTATTCAACAGTAATTTTGAAAAAATAATCACACAGTTCTCTTTGTCATAATTTCACTTATAAGGAGTGATTTTGCTTGCACAACATCCGCCTTGATGCCTCCCCAATGACAGTGCGGTGCAGGTGCACTCGGTTCTTGCTTTACGTCCGTTGGAGATCAGTATTGCGCAGGAGCTCAATGAATCATGCTGTTAGTACACATCACAATCTAGATGTCTCTCATCAATTGTTCCTTCCATCAAATCGAATAAACTAAAGAGTGTATTTGCAGGTCAAGACAACAAAGACTGCCATTTCAGGCAGTATAATTTATACTCATATCCAAATCTTAATTCCGGGTAAGAATATTTATAAGTTCCTTAAAAGCTGCTATTTGGCAACATTGCATCGACAAATAGGAGCAGTGTTGTCAGGCCTACATATTTATTTGTAGATATACAGATTTGTCATGCAAATACAAAAAAAAAAAAAAAACTACTTTTTGGGGGGGAGGGTATGATTTTTCTTTATTGACAAATATATTTCTTATGTTAAAAGTTCCACTGGGCCTTTGCTACAATTTTTTTAAAACGATTTTTTTTTACTTATATGCATATTTGTTTGAAGATTCGGTTGCTGCAGGAGAAAGTACGTGGGACTTGAGCAGTTTTCTACGTTCCCTTTCTCCTTCCTTCTCTCTCACGCCTTGACTAGTGAGATCTAAGGTTTTCAGTCAGTCTATGCTTGGTTCCGGATGCTTAATAAATGATTCAATTTTCTTTCTTGGAGAATGAATTATTTCGCTTGTTCCGTTCGGGCATTATCTATTAAGTAGACCTATTTTGTTGAAGAATTAGCATACAACTAAGGTTAAGTACATACAACAACTATTTCTACAAATATTCAAATATACACAGATTTTCACATATATTTTATGGTAGATGTACAGATAATTTAGCTTTTCGATCAGGCAACACTAAGTAAGAGTAACGAAACACACCAAACACAGTTTACTGTTTCAAATAGCTACTTCCTGTTTTGTCACTTAATGCAAAGTTACTTTCAGAAAAATATGCCTTAGTTAACGCAGAAAACTTTGATAGTTTCATAAAAGGTCACTTTTCAACCAAAAAGTAATAAATAATGCGCGTCTTTAAGAAGTTCGTTAGTCAAAATAGTACATCTGAAGGATAACTCATTAGTTGTTCCGATAGCCAAGCATCTTAATTTGTTTACTCCTTTGGCTCTACAGTAGTTTTAAGGCAGGTTCGAATCTCTATCAGTGATTTTCGTTTTTACCTAACTTCTCCGCTATTCTTGATTTAGATTTGAGATAAGGATGCTTATGCATTAAATAATTATTTATCAATATCTATTATGGCCTCTGTATTTCGTTTCTAAAAATGAATTTTATGATTCATTTCGTACTTCTTCTTCAACAAGGGTCAAGTTTATTAAAGTCGCTAGCTGGCCACTATTTGCCTTGGACCATAGGTGTCAATTACATGGGTGCTCCGGGCTCAGACACTGATTAGAGATTTTTAATGGGTGCTCAGCATGCACTGAATTTACATGTTAAACTTAATTGTGAAATTACACAGTCATGCCGTAAAAAAAAATAAATCATGTGACTCCATGCATTATTCAGTATAGATAAGGATCCATTTACATTGAATAATCATTTATAAATATCTATTTTGGCCTATTTAGCCATACGGCACTCGAGGATAAAGTAACATAATATTATATAACAATGATAATAATCATTCATATTCACAAACGAGTGTAAATTTGTGTAATGATTTATTTTTAAAAAATTGGAGTTTGATGCTTTTATTTTTGGTTTCTCTAAGAATTTAAATATATTGAGTTTGTGAAATTACAAACTAATTGAATCATTTTCAGTTTTCATTGAAATTATTATAAAATATTTTAGAGGTTTGGCTGTAATCATTATTATTTTAATAATGTTCTCTTTCGTTTGGCAAATATTACTAAACACATTTGACATGGAAAACAAAATCTGTCTTTAGTTTCAGTTTCTTTCAATGCGAAATTTGGATAAATGTGGAATGACAAATGAAAAGAAGGAAGAGAAAAGAAAAAGTCACGAAAATCTGGTGCCTTTACAATTTAAAAATAATTTCATAGTATGTTTTTATTTCAGCCCCCTTGATAGTCTTTTACACATCTCAGGGGGGCCTCAGTTTGGGAAACACTGGTTCACTGGATCTTGTTCTTTTAATTATGATGCGTTGTGATTTATCTTATAAGTACCGAAGTGAGAGTGTGGGCACCCATTAGAAACATTAGAAGTTGGGGCTTATTGCTCCCACAATTCCCCAAACATCAGAAAGACGAAGAATCTTAACATTTAAAGTACAATGATATAGCATTTATACAAAATACTGTGAATCAATGTGAACGGTGGCTGCTAGATATTGTCCCTGTTGATTAATTTACTAATACTGGTATATCGCAGATTGATACTATAGATTTACCCATCATAATATTTCATATTAGTTGGTATTTGCGTTTTCTTTAAGAATAACTGTGGAGGCACGGCGGCTCAGCGGTAGACAGCTACCTCTGGTATGTGGGGTCCATAGTTCGATCACCGACCAAAGTAAGTTTGTGGTGGACAACATCGTGTCCGTGGGTTTTCTCGGGGTACTCCTGTTTTCTGCCACCTTCTCATTCCACCAAATCTTCTATCATCATTCATTTGCCTTAATCATAGTCTCCATTAGCCTAAAGAGCATAATCACGGGACCTTAAATTGAAAGGTTTCATTTTATTTTTTAAGAATAATTACCAATCAATTAAGATAGTTCTGCAGTAGGTTATCCAGATGATTACATACTTGAAAATAGTTATGCGCTAGCATTATAATACTGTACTGCGAAACAAAAATATTGGGCTGCACTGTGCGAATTCGACTTGCTCCATACTTCTACTACAATTACGTCGAGATGTTTTCTCGGCTCTTTTAAATAGACCTTTGTATATGTTTTCAGATTGGGTCTAATATACTCAATATTAAAAGACACGCCTGCTACGGATTTCAACATCTTCAACAACTTAGTGGAACTGTCTATGAGACAAAGATTTAGACAAAATGCGTCTCAGAATATCAAACCTAGACTCCAGAAGGTCCGTTTCGTCCTTTGGGAAGCCGACGGGTAGAGAGCAGTGTCGCGAGTTTCATTCAATGCATTGAAGTCATTTTCCTCTACGACATCCTCAGAAAACACAGATGCAGAAAGAAACCGGTATCCTGATTCTGCATCGTAGGTTCAGGGAACCGAGTGAATGAATGTGATCAGCTAACAGACGATATATGATGTGAACGTACGATAACTCTTGAACGAAAGTAAAGTTTTCCAACTCTGTATTTTACTTTAAATAGCTACAGTAACCATCTCAGACATGTTCGTTAATGGAGTTAATCTGTTAGTATCTTCACAGGTATCGATAACTTTAATCATGGCTGATCGTATCCCATACATGAAAAACTGACCGGTTCAACTACCGGTATAGATACCAGCTACATTCATAGATGTAAGTTTTTCACTTGATCCTCTTTACTATACTTTAGCAGAATTTATTATTATACTAATAGAATACCAGTTCTTCGCACGGGAAGAATACATTTTATTTTAGACATAACGAGCTGAATTTAGATTTAAACTGCATCAGAAGTGTCACTATTTGCTTCAGCGACCCCTAAAACTATGGATTCGACGTTAATATCGGTCAGTTTAGATTATTTCCAATGGTCTCCCTCTTCCCTAAGTTGCATCGTTAAAGTGAAGCGTTAAAAACCATCCCAGGTTAGAATCTCATTTACGTGGCAAATTTGATCGAGATCGGCCGTGTGATTCAAGAGTTACTAAGTCATATATATACAGGGTGTTCCGAGCGATTCAGACTCTACCTTTTTCTCAAGAACGGTACATGCTATCAAGTTGAAATAAAAAATTACATCATAAATGTGGGTCCGAAGAATCCATAGAAATTATTAACAAAATCCCGAAAGCTCCCCTTCGTGATGTAATGGGGGAGCACATGCCCCGTTCTTGCGATTTTCAAATGGGAACTATATGTTTCGAATGCACAATCGAAAAGATGGGGGGGGGGGAGATTGCCCTGCGAAACATTTGTTCGTACTACCTACCGTTTTCCGTGTACCATTTTTTTCTTTTTTTTAAATAAAGGTGCGCGAAATAGTATACGAAGTTTACTAATTAAGATAATGTAAGCACCGTCGCAGTTTCGGGAAGTGCAAGACACACGCTTTCGAACGATATGCCACATGGTGACTCAGGGTCTTAAAAAAGAAAAAAAACTGCGTGACCCAAAAAAGGGGGTCCAAAGTAAGATCAGAACTCGACAATTTCAAATGGAAAGGGGATCGAGTAATACCTCGTTGCAAAGGTCTCTGCAAATGTTAAAAAAATTCGAACACGATTTTGGAATTCACTAATCACTTTCAACATGGCGATCATAACAATATCGAAACCCTGAATTTCTGGTTCATCATGAAGAAATAAAACGTACTAATACAGTTGTCCACTTGACCAAAAAAGGGCGGGCAGATAGTAATACTACAAAGAAGCAAGTTCCATTTGACTGACCGTAAGCTTTTCACACTGCTAGGTTCAATGCAAGTTATGTCGCAAAGGTGGAGGTGAGCCTAGCTCTTCTGCCAGTTCTAGTGTACTTCCACTAGTGATGAGCGCAAGAGTCTTGGTCTTGCAGTTCCTGCAAGAGTCTTGCATGCAAGACCAAGACCAAGACCAGGAATCCCGATGCAAGACCAAAACCAAGACCAAGGGTTGCAAGACCAAGACCAAGGCCATATCTGCAAGACCAAGACCAAGACCAAGACCAAGACTCTTGTGCAAGAGTCTTACACAAGTACCGACTCAGTGGTAGAGCGTTCAGCTTTGGTCCTGGGGCCCCTGGTTCGATCCCAGCTGAGCTTTTTTGGTGGACAGAGGCCGTATGCGTAGGTTTTCTCGGGGTTTTGCGTTTCTTCCTACTTTTTCATTCCACCATTTCATTCATTTCTCATCATCACCATCTCTCTTAACCTCGATGCATAATCGTGGCACGTAAAACGACATATTACATCATTTCAAAACATATTAGTGATGTACTTCTTCCAAAACTAAAGAGAAATGTAGTATTGAACATCAGTAATTCCGTACACCATAGGTGCCGACTATATGAATATGGCCTTGGCTCCAACTAGTGATGTGAGGTGGAAAATTTTCTGCTACATTTTTTCGGAAAATTTTCCGTTCTAAAAAAATATCAGTAATCAAGTAACAATTCCTCAGTAATCATAAAATTAATTGAATTCATGTATAGAAATGTTAAAAAGCGAAAGATCATTTAAAGAATCTGAAAATTTTCATGGCTTATACTATTTTCACTACTATATAGGAACAAGCGAAACAATTTTTCATGAATCGAAACATTTTCTGTCTTCTATGGAAAAATTGAAGCACTATTTATGAGTCGGAAAATTTTCATCATTTTGAAGCAAAGAGTAAAACAACTTTTTGTGAATCGGGAAGTTTTATTGCTCTGTAGAAACAAGTGAAAGGAATATTCGTAGATCGGAAAACTTTCATTACGATGTAGAAACAAGTAGAAAAACTTTTCAAAAGCCAGACAATTTTGGATATTATATATAGTGATGTTAGGTGGAAATTTTTCCACTATATTTAACTGCACATTGAGCTACAGAATTGAATTTCTGTAGAGGAAAATTACTCAACAACAAATTATAATTTTCCAATTACATTTCGGGATCCGGAAAATTTTCTAATATTTCAAGTTGGGAAGTAAAAATTTACATAGTGTTTCTCTCTCTCTCTCTCTCTGCGAGCTCCTTCGTTGCTAAGCGGTTAGCATATGTACCTTTGGCATGGGAGACCTGCTTCGATTCCCGGTGGGAGCTCATGTAGTTCGAATTCCACGTTAATCAGTTGGTCCCGTTTCATATAGCCTCGCTACTGAAAGGGACGTTACACTCAAAATCAACTCAATTCAACTCTCTCTCTCTCTCTCTCTCTCTCTCTCTCTCTCTCTCTCTCTGTGTCTGTGTGTAATGAAGTAAAGCTATCGAAAGCTGTTCGTAAATAAATGTATAATGACTATTTTGTCTTGGTTTAAGAAGGCTGTGTGTTGCACATATCAAAATATTGATTGATATTTAATAATTGCATAAACAAGAATGTTTGATAAATAACAAACAGAGTAGTATATTAGTAGGCACTTTTGTTACCCGGAATGAGATCGGTGGTAAATCTAATTACTGGTATATACAAGGGTTAGACAGAATAATGTGAACCGCAGTCGGGAGTCACATGTAAGCTTTGAACGTTATTGTGTAGTGGAAAACAATTCTCTGTCTCTCCTGTGGTTATACAATGGTTGTGGATCAATGCATTGAAGGATTACTGGTGCGTATACCTGTTACTTAACCAAAACTGCGCTCCTGAAGTCTAAAGTCAAGTGTGGGCAATACACGGTTTAACAATATATTTATAAACAGCATGCTACAGAAACTTCTTGCTCCAAAATTGCGCAGTTAAAATAAAATCCTGTTGCATGCCATTTGGGTATTAGCATCATGGAGTATCACATTAATATAACTGATATACAAAGGAGATAGACGCTCTAATTATAATTATCTATCAAGATGGAACAAACGCGCTATTATACAGTATCTTGTAACCAACATATCCGCTATTTTAAAATACAGGATGTCCGAATGGAATGTATACACTGTTTAACTTCTTTTTTTTTTTTTTTTTTTTTTTTTTTACATTTTCCATCTAGATGTTACACTTTTTAACAGCTCGTAACTGTTAAAAATGGTATTTTCAGCAGAAGTTCCAGTACTTTTCCACTACCATCGCAACGTAAGAGCCTACCTTGACGAACAGATGGATTGGACGAAGAGGCAGTATCGAACATCCTCCACACTCACCGAATTTGACCCCTATGGATTTTTTCTGAGAAGGCATGCCAAACACAATGTTTATAGCACAAGACCAGCTACAATCAATGAGTTGAAAGCAACTATTGACAACTTATTTGCCGAAATGCCAATTGCAACGATTAGGAACGTTTTGGATTCCATCCGTCAGCGTCATGTGCTGTGTCCGGACCACAATGGCCAATAATTTTAACATTTTCCATAAAAATGGCACGATTCT
The DNA here is from genome assembly GCF_964235325.1 of Thermobia domestica. Classification (NCBI taxonomy): domain Eukaryota; kingdom Metazoa; phylum Arthropoda; class Insecta; order Zygentoma; family Lepismatidae; genus Thermobia; species Thermobia domestica. The sequence goes on along the minus strand of NC_137465.1, from coordinate 64,041,745 downwards.
ACATTTGTTCACATTACATTTGAATTTTGGAACGTTCCCGTATCATAATAATTATTAGTGTTACAGTTATTCAAACAGTGTATACCTTTTATTGGAACACTCTGTACATCTCTTCCCTTCACAGCAGGTGTTGAATAAGAAACAAACGTTGTTTGACAAACACATATGTACATCTACAAATCTAACCTCATGTAGGGACTACATTCTCTAATTTTCTGATTGAAATGAACATTAATTTTATTATATTATTAGGGTTTAAAGAGTAAACTGTACAAAAATGAGACATAGCCATCAATAGAACCTATTAAATTAAAAATGTAATATTCTTGAGCAAGGGCTCCGATTTCTCTGTATTTTTTTGGGGGGGGGCACTCAAACGCAGAAGGCATATATATGAGGATGTTAAGACAAATTGCATTCAAATTATGCCAAATATTGTATATTCATAAATACACTAGGGGGGCCCGCATGAGCTTTGGGGGGCCCTTGCCCCCTCGGCCCCTCAGGATCGGCGCCTTTGTTCTTGATTGTCAAGGCTTGTGTGTAGTCTTCGTCTACATAATCTATCTTTATCTTTTCTCTCTTCTCCAATTTGAAACTGAATTTTATCTTAGTGCGATTTGAAGCTAGTAATTTCTCAAAATAAGTTATTTTTCTCTGAAATACCGAATGAATATTTTTATTTTCACATCTTCAAACTTCGTGTAGGGGGTTACGAGTTCAACTCATGGTAGTAAAATCCTCGAACTTTAAACGCATCAGTCCCATCTCTATTCCTTCAAAATAGTTCAGAAATCAAATAATATTATAAATTATTTTCATTTGATTTCAATTTAGCGTCCCTTTCAGCAGGGAGGTTATATGAGTCGTGGACCTCCTGATTAACGTGGATCCGAATCAAATGAGCTCCCGCTGGGAATTGAACCCGGCTCTCTCACGCCAAAGGCTAGTACGTTAATCGTTTAGCTACGAGGGCGCTATTGAACTAGTCAATGATTTTAGCTGGTCTTATTTCTTGCTAAGTTCGTCATCTAAGCCAATAGAATCATAATTGAACTGCAGTCTTATTCCTATAGGATAGGGAACATATCGACAACACAAACTATTCCAAAACCGCGATGGTTTTCCTTTGGTGATAGGGTTCCTGGTTTCATTCTAGCTCACACCAAGCGAGTTTTCTGGTAAACAAACGCCCTATGTATAGCTTTTCTTAGAGTTCTCTTGTTTCCTCCTACTTTCTTCATTCCAGCATTGCATTTATAATCATCATCACCATCTCTCTTTTACACGGATATTTATCGTGGGACATTAAAGTAAAAAATATATTTACTGATTTTGTAAGTAGTATTTTCTGAGTAGTAAATAATTACATAGAGAAATTTTAAAATGAAAATTTTACTTCTGATATTTTGAAAAATGTGGAAAAATGGAGGCGTAACTGGGATGCACATAAACATAACAGTTCGCACAGGATTAAAAATTAGAGGCAAGACATAACTCCTCGAGCCGAAACACGAGTCGAGTCAGACCTATATTTGGAGAAGAAAAGCGAATCGTAACACTCTTTTCTCGAGACGAGTCGAGACTATCTTAAATATCGATTCCTCTGGTCTTGTGTGCATTCTAATTATTGTATCGAGATGGAACAACTTTTGACCTTCAGAATACAATACTTCAACAAATGCAAAGCTACAACCGTTACTTTGACCTTGAGAATCAAATCCTTCAATGAATGCAAACCATAACGTTTGACCTTCAGAAATCAATTCTTCATCGAATGCAGAGCTGCAGCCATAACGTTTGACCTTGAGAACCCAATTCTTCAACGAATAGGAAGCTACAACCATCACATTTGACCTTGAGAATCCAATTCTTCAACGAATGGAAAGCTACAACCATCACATTTGACCTTGAGAGTCCAATTCTTCAACGAATGGAAAGCTACAACCGTCACATTTGACCTTGAGAATCCAATTCTTCAACGAATGCAAAGCTTCTACCATAACTTTTCACCTTGAGAATCCAATTCTTCAACAAATGTAAAGCCACAGCCGTAACTTTGACCTTGAGAGTCCAATTCTTCGAGAAATGCAAAGCTAAAACTGTAAGTTTGACCTTGAGAATACACTTCTTCAACGAAAGCAGAGCTGCAGCCATAACATTTAACTTTGAGAACCCAATTCTTCAACGAATGGAAAACTACAACCGTCACATCTGACCTTGAGAATCCAATTCTTCAACGAATGGAAAGCTACAACCATCACATTTGACCTTGAGAGTCCAATTCTTCAACGAATGGAAAGATACAACCATCACATTTGACCTTGAGAGTCCAATTCTTCAACAAATGGAAAGCTACAACCATCACATTTGACCTTGAGAGTCCAATTCTTCAACGAATGGAAAGCTACAACCGTCACATTTGACCTTGAGAATCCAATTTTTCAACAAATGCAAGAATACACTTCTTCAACGAATGCAGAGCTGCAGCCATAACATTTGACCTTGAGAGCCCAATACTTCAACAAATGTAAAGTTACAACCGTAACTTTGACCTTGAGAATCAAATCCTTCAATTAATGCATACCTGCAACCATAACATTTGACCTTGAGAATCCAATTCTTCAACAAATGTAATGCCACAGCCGTAACTTTGACCTTGAGAGGCCAATTCTTCAACACATGCAAAGCTAAAACTGTGAGTTTGACCTTGAGAATATACTTCTTCAACGAATGCAGAGCTGCAGCCATAACATTTGACCTTGAGAACCCAATACTTCAACAAATACAAAGCTACAACCGTAACTTTGACCTTAGGAATCAAATCCTTCAATTAATGCAAACTTGCAACCATAACATTTGACCTTGAGAACCCAACTCTTCAACGAATGCAGAGCTGCAGCCATAACATTTGACTTTGAGAAACCAATTCTTCAACAACTGTAAAGCAACAGCCGTAACTTTGACCTTGAGAGTCCAATTCTTCAACAAATGCAAAGCTAAAACTGTAAGTTTGACCTCGAGAAACCAATTCTTTAACGATTGCAAAGCTGCAACCTTAACGTTTGACCTTCAGAAACCAATTCTTCAACGAAAAAAAGCTGCAATCATAATGTTTGACCTTCAGAATGTCAATTTTTCAACGAATGGAAAGCTGCAACCTTAATGTTTGACCTTCAGAATCCAATTCTTCAACGAAAAAAATGCTGCAATCATAATGTTTGACCTGGAGAAGCCAATTCTTCAACGAATGCATAGCTGCAATCGTAACGTTTGACCTTGAGAAGCCAATTCTTCAACAAATGCAAAGCTACAACCATAGCGTTTAACCCTGAGAATACAATTCTTGAGCATTGCATAAGGTACTTTGATCTTGAGACACACTAGTCTTTTTAGGATTTCCACTTTGTGAGGTAAATTTTAGATTTTCAGTCAAACAGATACTGCTTCCTCACTATTTATCGTAGGATCATGTTTTACGCATAGGCGTGCGCAACGTGGGTGCCATGGGTGCCTTGGTACCCCCACTAGACAAACTTTTTTTTATCTAGAATTATTACAACTAAGAAAATATTACGAGTAAATCATTTCCCCATGCGCATGTATGCAGTGCGTCGCCGACGCAGCGTCGGGTACTGACGCTATCTTTTCTTAGGCGAAAGGGGGAGGGAGGACGATATTCCATATGGTGGTATTTTAGATCTGGCAACCACATTCCCAATGTCCTGCGCACGCTAGTGGGTTCACGCCTCGTTTTTTTCTTTTAAAATAAAGCATTTTTCCAACGATACCAATCGCTTGTCCGTAATATACACCAGAAACGGGGAAATCGGGAAAAACGTATTTTTTACGAAAAAAATCAAAATTTTTGCCCAATTGGGCATAGGCCTGGGTTCACGTTGGAATCTGAATTTGTATCTTAAAATCTCATCTTGTATCTTAAAAAGTGACGGCGGAAAACGTTTTTTAAAAGTCTGAAGTAGTGATGGGTAAATTCCCAGGAAGATATTTTTCGGGAATATTCCCTGGGAAGAATAATGAATTCATATTCATGTATTTCTAAATCATTGGATACAACAAAAACATGATAAATACCATTTAAATAGTAATTAAAGATCCGTCTTGGACAGGAAAAAAATATATTGTAGTGAAGAATGATTTTTTTTTTTTTTTTTTTACGAGTATACGTATTTCACTTGTTCTTCAATCATCGGAAAGTTATGGTTCGCTCGAAACTAAAATTCTGAAGTCAAATTCTCTCCTTGTAAAAGTTATTTTCTAGAAAAAGAAAACGAAGAATAAAACATTTATATATATATATATATATATATATATATATATATATATATATATATATATATATATATATATATCATATGTAACCTAGCACAACTAAAATGTGGGTGCGCGGTCGGCCCCCGTGGCATAAATGGTTACAACGTTGGTCTATTAAATTTAGGGTTTGATTCTGTTTTAAGCTTGCCTTTCTTTTCCTATTTCTAATTCAACCAAAGCTTACTTCTAATTACGACATCACCCTAGTAACAGACGTGTCCAAGAACGTCTCCAAATGTAATCCTTTAAATTAACTTGAAGCAATAACTCTCTGTTCAGCTAGACGTTGGTGCTGTGTTGCCACATCCACAAGGCCAAATGAAGGAACGTTGTTACAAACTAGCTCATTTCTCCGTATTTGAATCGAAATTGTCATTGGTTAGGTTTTCATTTTCTCTTTTCCAAGAAAATACCTCTCAGAAGAAGATGAACTAGTCTGGAATTTTAGCTTAGATCAATTGTCGTGTGGAGGTGGTGTTAACTTCTCAACTATTCAAATATACTTGATGTCTTATATATCGTGGCATGAGAACCAGAGGAACGTAACTCCAAAAATGCGGTTTTCGTTTTCTTTGTGTTTCGACATAATTTTGAAAGCTCCACTTGGTGTAAATAGAACGTAACGCCATCTGTTCTTGTCAATCGTCTGCTGTAATGTAGTTCATTTGCCATCTTATTAAAAACACATAATATTTTTGTTCTCTCGTCTTTAAACCTACAAAAATGGAGTTACGTTTCTCTGATTCTCATGCGACGATATGTGCATTACGATAGAACAAGATCGAAGTTTATGAAAACTTATCCGATGTTTATGAAAATTTTGAGATGAAGTTCGAGAAGATATCACAGCTCTTTGTGGACTTTCAATTCGTGTAAAACTCTTTTTGATCTGTCGTACAGTTTATACAAAGTGATCCCTTAAATTTGGGGATAAAACCCTATTTTGTAGCTCGTTTCCATGCCACAATTGGTGCGTCTGACCGGTGGGGCCGAATGGTTCAAAACCCACATCAAACTATAGGTCCCGTATTTATATAGCGTCAGTGTGAGAAAAAAAAACGTAAAGCAAAAATAATCAAATCATGTCGAAGTTTGGAGCAATCAATTCTAAATATTTTGAGAGTACCACATGACACGAGAATAAATTAAACATAACCTATTCCTGATCATATAAACTTAATTTTCATCGTCACAATTTTATATATCAATATAAAACAGCAATAGTATATCTACTTTGTTCTAAAATATTAAAACCTTTAGATCACATATCAAGCTCATGCAGGCGTATTCATTGATGTCCTCACAGGCAATTCCAATTAGTGCCACTATACCTAATCTTCTTTGTTTGATAGATTCCTTTCTATTTCTTTTGTGTTGTTGTCACTTACCTATAACATGCATCATTTTTATTTGCGACTTCTGTCTCTCTTAAGTGTGTGCTTCATTCTTTCATTGACTCTACCTACTAAACTACAAATTAGTCGATGACGGAATGACAGATTCACTACTGGATATATATACATTTAATTGTTTGACAGATAGTTCTTTAAATAATACTTAGAAGTTACTTCGTAACTTTGAATTTTAGTTTCTTTCTATGTCTCTTATACGTGAACATAGTCATGATAAGCTTTATGTTTAAAAGTGAAACGAATACGTACACTGAATGAGAGAAAAAGCTGATTTTCAGTTTAGAAGATTCGGAGAAGCGAAATTTAGCAGAATTCAGTATCATACACGAGACTAGGCTACGTACCACGCTATGTATAGGTTTATTGCTTAGTCAGAATCGATCTGTAAAGCCGCAAATAGACGGAAATCGTGTGTGTCTTCCGTGGGACGCGCAGGATACAGAAAATAATGATTATGTAATTTAATAAGCATTATGTTCTATATGGACAATATGCAATAAAGAAAATCTGCTCCACAACACGAATTTTCTAGCCTTGTAGTTCTCCTGTCGTGGCAGCAGGGGCGCCAGGAAAGCTGTCTGTAGACGGAATCCACAGATTTTACTTCTAAATTCACTCGATTTATCTCTCTGTATGATGCCATACAGCAATGATGGGTAGTTTACCATAATGCACTGTGAGCCAGAAACAGAGATGAAGTAGGTTAGTGAGTCAAGTAAGTCAAGATTTGTGGGTGTGTCAATGGTCGTGGGTAAACAGCACATGACCACTACGACACACCACCCACTCTGACCCACCAATCCACCATGACCCACTCTGAACCACCAATCCACCATGACCCACTATGAACCACCGACCCACTCTGACCCACCAATCCACTCTCTCAGTGTATTGTAGACAGCATCTTCTAAACACTGGTGAATTTGTCTACGATTTACTTTCAAAGCCTCCATTTTCTTCCATTTTCATTTGTTTCTATTTACTTACCTGAAATCAATATATCTAAGTGAAAGAAAACCTTGAGGTACTTTTGGATATTGATATTTGTAATTTTAATAGTAGCAATAGACTTACTACTTGGCTTTCGGGGTCGAATTCTACAATTTTTTATTACTTTTTTTCCTTTGCGTTGGCCTACTTTGCCTTGATTTGAGACTCAAATTTCATTCTATTTTCCACTGAAAAGTATCTCTACTTCAACAAGAAAATAATTAAATATGATAGTTAAATTGAAATTCATCGTAATATGACCCATGACATCATTTTGCCATTTTATATGGTGAAGGTCAGATCCACTGATATTGTAACGGCGGTGTTTGAGCGATTGGTCGTAGAAATCCCAACTCCGATAAATAATAATTCCACAGCTTTGTTTTATTACAAGTGTAAACTCTTTATTCAGTTGAGAAGAAGGTGTGGATCATGCATGGATCAGAGTTGATGACAATGGGTTTCGTGGGTGGTGGGTCAGAGTAGTTTATAGTGGGTGGTGAACCGGAGTGGGCCATTGTAGGTAGTGGGTCAGAATCGGTCATGGCGGGTGGTGGGTTAGAGTGGGTCGTAGGTCACGGTGGGTGGTGAGTCAATGTGTCATGGGTCAAGTTTTCACTGACTCTCACCATCTCTGGCTAGAAGAAACAATAAGAATCATACTTGGGGCTCATTTTCCATTTCTCTTGCCCATCAAACGATAGCTCGCTAAATGTATGTAAGATGTAGAAACACAGTTTCTTAATTTTTGTTCTATTCTTCATATTCTGTTCCTTGTTTCATGTATGTAAGCTAATTAGGGTCTAAACTACGAGCATTCGAAATCTGTATTTCTCTAACAATCAACCCAACACCAACGGCCTTACCTTGTGGAATGGACTTGGTAACCGAAAAATTAAAGAAAATATGTTCACACTTAAAAGTCAAATCTCGATTCAAGTGTATTATGATGTTCTCCTATGTTTTTTCGTGTTAAACAAATAGTTTATAAAGAGGAACAAAACACATTTAAAAAAAAATATTTGCGGGTCGGATGAAATATACTCGCGGGCGGCCATTTGGCCACCATTGGCGTGAAGAATTATAATAATCAGCAGATTTGAGCACTGACGTTCTACACAATGATAACCAGTGCAAGTTGTTTAGGATTGGAATACCTTAAAATCTTAACAACGGAAGATTTATTTCATCAGCTTTACTAATCAATTTCAGAGAGTGCTACTAAAATGTTAAAAATACTTAACTTCTAAACACATTTTGACAAAATAAAATTCATTTACATCTGCGATTAAAGTGCATACATTTTATTTAAAATGAAATTAAAGTTTTACGTCCCACGCTCATGCCAGCTAGGATAAAGGAGACGGTAATGATGAGAACTGAATGAATAGGTGGAATGAATAAAGTGGGGAAACGAAAAAACCCCGAGAGAACCCATGCACACGATATTTCTCCACCACAAAGTCCACTTGGCGCGAGCTGGGATCGAACCAGGGACCTCCTGTACTAAAAGTCATGCAAAGCTTTAAACTTTACCAAATTTGTCGTATTTATGACAAAATGTTCATTAATGTTAAGCACATTCTCCAAATCTGTAGTTAATATCAACAGATTGAGATGTAGAGAGGACAAATGTTTGAAAAGAAAGCCTTGGTGTTAAATTTCCGCCTATGACTCCGTCACTGAAATACAGTTAATGTTACCTTGAATTACTTAAATACAATTAAAAATATTCAGGAAAATATATGTCGATGATTTCATAAGTCATTGCGAAACAGATTCTTGTTCATACGTTATTTCTTGGTAATAGGAATGTTGTTTACTACCCCTTCTTGCCATGAGATAAAATAAAAGTCTATGTAGACATACGAAAACACCAGAGAAGTCATGACGGCAATATATCATTTGGTTTACATAATCCAATGCTGCTTTCGATTAAAAGTTCTTGTTTGCTTTTCTGGGATCTTTTCTAAATCCATAATTGCTCCGCTCCGCATTTGTTCACAATCGTTCAATCTAAACACTCATATTTCATCTATCTCTGTCATTAAAGGACTGTTGGAAAAATTGATGCAAGCTATCTCAATCTAAATGTGTATTGATTTGTGAACCTTGTTTCGTATTTGTACATTTCTCTCACTCATATTTCATTCTCTTAGATTTCACTAGTTCTTTCAGTAATATCGAATATCACAGATAATACTACCAGGCGTAGTTAAGCCGAAAGTTCAACAGTTAGGATCATTCGCTGGTGAATGCTATGTAAATGAAATAAGCCTAATGTTATAGGTGACAAAAATTCATCTACGTAAGAGAACAAATTCATAATTATACATAATAATAATCTCAGTATGAACGAACATCATCTCCGCCATTGAATTACTTCTAATGGTCTCAACAACACGAATGAAACTGTTTCTTGCTATCCCTTGCTCAGAATAAATGGAAGTTGTATGATTAACGCCAACCTATTCTAAAACCGAGAATGAATGGTCGAATGAAGGACGCTGAAACAAATGATTAGTCTATCAAGATGTCCGAAATAATTCTCAGATAACCCCAAAGTGGCTGATATGCTACACTCATATACCTGTAGATTCCTTGTCTCTCTTAGCTTAAAGGGCATAAGTGTTGGGCAATAAATTGAAATATTTCGTATCTTACACATTTCATCTAGTGTCTTGTTATTATTTTTGCGACGACACCTGTCGGCAGGCAGCCAAACTGACGAATGAAGAGAGTCGTTCTTATGCACACGAGTCGAGTCGAGTCGAGATTTAAGCCAGTCTTGACTCGTCTTGAGAAAATCTTGTCTTGACTCGAAAATATGTTTCTGTCTCGACTGGACAGTTTCTGTCTCCACTCGCCTTGAATTCGAGATGAGACGTCTTGAAATCCAAGTCGAGACAAAATATACGCACACATCAGCCACAATATTATGACTACCTACCTAATTGTCAGCATGTTCACCTTTGGCACGGATAACAACGGCAACGCGTCTTAGCATGTACACAATGATCCTTGGTAGGCTGCTTATGCACACACAGGTCACCTAATTCTCGTAAATTCCGGGGAGGGGGGCGATGCGCTCTGACGTCACGTTCAATCACATCCCAGATGCGTTCGATTGGGCTCTGATCCGGCGAATTGGGCGCACTTGGAATTCGCCCCTATGTTCCTCGAACCATTCCATCATACTCCTGGCTTTGTGACATGGTGCATTATCTTGTCGAAAAATGCCACTACCGTTGGGAAACATGGTCGTCATGAAGGAGTGTACGTAGTCTGCAAGCAGTGTGCAATACGCCTCGGTCGTAATGGTTCCTTGCTCGAGCTCCACAAACACATGGATGCTCACGTGAATGTTCTCCAGAGCATAATTAAGCCGCTGCCAACTTGTCTCTGTACCGCAGTACAGGTGTCAAGGAGCTGTTCCCTTGGAACACGATGGATTCTCACCCTCCCAATGTCATGATGAAGAAGGTATCGGGATTCATCAGACAATGCAAACGCTCTGCCTCTGCGCCAAAGTCCAGTGGCGATGGTCACGAGTTCATTTCAGTCGTAGTTGCCAATGTTGTATATGAATGGATCGTCTACTACGGAGGCCCATCGTTAGGAGTGTTGGATGCATTTTGTGTTCAGACACACTTGTATTTTGCCCACCATTAAAGTCTGATGTTAGTTCTGCCACAGTTCGCTGCCTGTCCTGTTTTACCAGTCTGCCCAGTCTAGGACGTCCGACATCTGTAACGATGTGTAGGGCGCCCAACCCCTTGCCGTTTGGACACCGTTTCCCCTTGGTTTCGTCACTTGTTGAAGACACTCACCACAGCACTCCTCGAACACCCGACAAGTCCTGCAGTTTCTGAAATTCTCGTGCCGAGTCTCCGGGCTAGTATAACGTGCCCTCAGTCAAACTCAGATACATCGCGCGCCTTCTCCATTCTACACACGGCCAGCACTCTCACTGATACTGCACGCTCTGTACGTGTATCTGACTAGCAGGCATCCCTTGACAGGTAACGTTGCTATTGCCTGGACGGGTTTATATCGATAGTAGGTAGGTGGTCATAATGTTCTGACTGATCGGTGTATAACAAATAAATTTAAAATGTAGAAAACTTTCAACATTCTGACTAACTTGCAGGAAATTTCACAAGTTATAACAAGAAGCAACTGACTTGGACAAGACAACGGATAGTTGATGTGGCAATCTTTTTTTTTTTCTGGTTTTCGAGGTGTGCGGCTTTGACGTCAAAAAATATTTCATGCCTTGTGAAATTTTGATGTTTGGTGCTCATTAGCCGCTCTTCCATTTTTAATTTTTTTTCCAGTTCATTGTATTCTTTCCTTTTTATTGATATCGGTTGGTGTTCGTAATGAGTTTACTCATTAATTTAGAAAGAGTACAAATCTAGACTATGTTGTACGCATTTTCCTGAGAAATTCATGAGACGAAAAAATTTTTAAGGGTAGATGGAATACGTTTAAGCGCATCTACGTGACATTATCAAATATTTATTCTCCATAATAGTACCACGCAGAAATTCTTGGTCTACAATAATCTTTGCCTCCCTCTGTTCGCTGTTTCGTATCATATGTATCGGACGGATTTGATATTTCTTCTGATCATTAAAACATAGCAATATTACCTGTGTGCGTGCAAAAACGCAAAAGCACCAGATAACTGTCTTCCCATTTGTTTTGGAAACAACAAAATCATTTCACGTTTGCGAGAGAAAATGAGCACATCAGGATCATCTGTTTATTCACGGTCAGTTCGCAGCAGGACACCATGGTAAAAGATTTGGCTCACTATCTCTTCATATTGATATGAAAACATACTCGCAAAACCCTACAAATACAAATACTGCGCTTCAAAGAAAGTTTAAGACAAAGATGTTTCAATTTTCTCTTAGCATCTTTCTTCAGCAAAAGAGTCAATTTGCTGTATTCGAGAAAGGGAAGGGGAGGAAGGCTGAATTTATACCGTATTTTATGGTTAGGTAACATTGTACGGAATATAAACAATACATACTGTTCCGATAGTACTGAAGCATTTCTTTTAGCGGTATATTACTAGATCTATCCTGGCCCTCATCCCACCTAAAGTTGTAAAATGAAAAGAGAGAGAAGTATTCAAGATAACTGCGCACTTGAGTTTCAGTTCACAATAATGAAACCAGTGGGTAAGTAAACAGTCTTTTGTAGAATCGTGTTTTATTTCTTGAATTTATTTTTGAACATTTCTGTGAATTCAAGAACAGAACGCAATAGAAATACGGACTGGTTGTTTACTCCAGCCATCACTATCGCTCCAGCCATTAAATGTTCGTCTTTTGCATGTTCTCTGAGAAAAGAATGAAATTATGCTAAATTTGACCAAGATGCGAGATTCTAAAGGCGTGTGAAAAAAATAATGCTAAATTCAGCACTAACGTAAGATGCAAGATGTAGCTTACTGCTAGATGTGTCAGTTCCTGAACAAACTCGCCAAGAATACTTGGAGTGGCCTATTATTTGATAAACGGAAGAACTTCTCCAGAATAAAGAGAAACTGTTTAAAGGGGAAAAAGTCCCCTCTCTAGAACTTTTTTTAAACGACTATCCAAGCTTTCCGTATCCAACCGAACAGAGTTGCAACTAAAGCATAGTGTAGAATTGGTTAGTCTTGTCTTCCAGCTAAAATGGATAGAAAATATCTTCTAATTAACATATACATTGTTCACATTTATAATAAATATCATGCAACAAACGCAAATAACATATTTGCATACTCGGTTATATTTGAATTATACCAATACACTATAAAATAGATTTAAAATAAAAACTAAAATCCATATGATTTATACCCTACGTGTTAATAATAAGAAATAACCCACATATAATTTGTATATCATATATACATATTTTTTTAAAAAAAAATAATGCAAACAGCAAAGGCGGCAAACTGTGCCATTGCATGTGGAGGGGCATAATGTTGCATGGGCATTCCGACCTTCCAATATTTGAACGTAGTACACTCAGCGGTCAACGTTATTGTGACATTGTACTCCTTCCCCAACTTTGTCTTTTAAAAGGTACAATCGGTCTAACTTATCCTTCATAGATGACAATGCGCGTTCCCATCGAACAGTGCAGGTAACAAAACAATGGCGAATTGATTGAATTACCCCTTCCCTCGACCTAAATCTCATCGTGTGCACTTGGGATGTTATGGTGAGACATATTGCAACACGTTCAGATGCACCAAGGACCATCCGGCAGTTGTCAACAGCGCTGGTGGAGATATGGAGCTCCATATCTCAACAACTCATTACCAATCTTGTAAGTAGCATGGGAGCACAGCGTAGAGCATGCATCACTGTCTGTGGTGATCATAGAACCTTGTAAGGACCACTATAATACCTTCTGTAATATCTGAGGAGACATCACGAATCGCAGTAGTTTCCGCATTGAATTTGAATAAAAGTGTCATTTTTTTCTAATCATGTGTTTCTTTGTATTGCTTCCTGTATCATACTTTGTATGTATGGTTGAAGTTCCACCAATCTATACCACTTTGAGCATACGAAACTTACTTTCGCAAGTGACATAGCACGCGGAACTTTTGTCCTAAGAGTTGCACAACAGTATATACCTAGGTACATATACTAGCAGAAGTGTTCGAGCTACGTGAGGAAGAATAAAGTTTAATGAATAAAATCCCAGAAATTTCAGTGTTATAGGAAATAACTTCTTTCCTCCTTTAAAAACGGGAAAGTTGGAATACGTGTTTGCTCATTCTTACACGCATGCATACGTTCCACATTATGTGCTTATAAGATCTGAAGTTAGAGCAGTATAGGAATTACTGCTTCTTACTTCATGAGCGAAGTGTTTGCATGCTGCATTTCACACCTCCAACTCAGGCCCCCAAACATAACATTAAAACATGGGAGGGCAAGATCATGTTGGGAGAGGCTATCTCGAAATGAAATATTTCAGTATTACGTCACGTCCCACGATTATGCCCTGTAAGCTAAAGAAAATGGTGACGTTGTAAATGAATGAAATGGTGGAATGAAGTAAGTTGGAGGAAACTAAAGAACCACGAGAGAGTCCACACACACGGTGCTTCTGTGCCATAAAGCCCACTTGACACCAGCTGGAATCGAATCAGAGTCCTCACACACCAAAGGTGAAAGCTGTACTACTGAGTCACAGCGGCCCCGGTGCTAGGTCGAGTCCACTTTACGTTCACAGTTTCTTAGTACATAAGTGTTGCGATTATGAAATAGATTTTCCTTAATGAGCTGAATAAAAACGGAAGCCTTCGAAATGCATTTAAAAATTAGCGTGATTTGATTGTGAACTTATATTAATAGTTTCTGTAGGTATAAATTTAAAACTGATTATAAAATTAACCCGTAATTTTATTAGGTGAATATAAAATATAATCCCAGCACAAAACAAAACTATCTGGAATTGTCATGCAAAGAAAGAAAGAAAACAGGAAATAGCGTTGCAACCAGATTAGTAAGAAAGTTTAATATATTTCAAACGTGAATTTCGGAAAATATAAATTACTAAACCCATCCTTCCTTCAGCAGTGCGCAGAATCGTTATCTAGTGAATAAACACCTCCATGATAACATAGAGAAATCTGTGTTAAATTAATAAGAAAAGAAAGCTAAATAAATTCATATTAGAAGTTATATCAGTGTGTAAATATGGATACGCACCAAAGCTCGAAAACTTAACACACTATTACTCCTATATAGTCAGCATGTATCTAGCAATCGTTCAGCTTTCATTTGAGAGGATGGAAATCCCAGACTCCTGAACAACTACACTACGTGATCAAAAGTATCCGGACACCCCCAGAAACACACGTTTTTCATATTAGGTGCATTGTGCTGCCACCCACTGCCAGGTACTCATTATCAGCGACCTCAGTAGTCATTAGACATCGTGAGAAAGAAGAATGGGGTGCTACGCGGAACTCACGGACTTCGATAGGTAATTGGGTGTCACTTGTGTCAGAAGTCTGTACGCGAGATTTCCACACTCCTAAAAATCCCTAGGTCCACTGTGTCTGATGTGATAGTAAACTGGAAACGCGAAGGGACACGTACAGCACAAAAGCGTACAGGCCGACCTCGTCTGTTGACTGATAGAGACCGCCGACAGTTGAAGAGGATCGTAAAGTGTAATAGGCAGACATCTATCCAGACCATCACACAGGAATTTCAAACTGCATCAGAATCCACTCCAAGTACTATGACAGTTAGGCGTGAGGTGAGAAAACTTGGATTTCATGGTCGAGCGGCTGTTCATAAGCCATACATCACGCAGGCAAATGCCAAAGACGCCTCGCTTGGTGTAAGGAGCGTAAACATAGGACGACTGAACAGTGGAAAAACGTTGTGTGGAGTGACGAACCACGGTTCACAATGTGGCGATCCGATGGCAGGGTGTGGGTATGGCGAATGCCCGGTGAACATCATCTGTCAGTGTGTGTAGTGCCAACAGTAAAATTCGGAGGTGGTGGTGTTATGGTGTGGTCGTGTTTTTCTTGGAGGGGGGCTTGCACCCATTGTTGTTTACCGTGGCACTCTCACAGCGCAGGCCTACATTGATGTTTTAAGCACCTTCTTGGTTCCCACTGTTGAAGAGCAATTCGGGGATGGCGATTGCATCGTTCAACACGATCGAGCACCTGTTCATACTGCACGGCCTGTGGCGTAATGGTTACACGACCATAACATCCCTGTAATGGACTGGCCTGCACAGAGTCCTGAAAAAATCTATAAAACACCTCTGGGATATTTTGGAACGCCGACTTCGTGACAGGTCTCACCGACCTACATCGATACCTCTCCTCAGTTCAGCACTCCGTGAAGATGGGCTGCCATTCCCCAAGAAACCTTCCAGCACTTGATTGAAAATATGCCTGCGAGAGTGGAAGCTGTCATCAAGGCTAAGAGTGGGCCAACACCATATTGAATTCCAGCAGTACCGTTGGAGGGTGCCACGAACTTGTAAGTTATTTTCAGCCAGGTGTCCGGATACTTTTGATCACATAGTGTATGTTACTAGAGTAAAGTGAGGAGTGTATTTATCTTACAGTGAACTGCTTTGATGCCAAGTGGCCTATTCAAAAATTGCAATTTTTCATGCATGAAAGTTGCAAATTTTCAGGAGGATATCTCATGAACAATCCATATTTCTTTTATGTTGGGAACCAAAACCATACCTACTGTATATAGTTTATTGTTTTATAATTTAGTGTTTACAAAACTCCTTTTAAAAAATACCTATTTATAGAAGGGAAAAGTACCTCTATGTACTAGTTATTGACATCCAAGAAGTTCATTTATTGTATTGTATCATGTAAAACAGGTTCGTATCATAATATGTGATGTACAACAAATATTACATTGTATATTATCCGTAACTCGTGATATGCTGCAACACATTAAAGCCTCGAAATAGTTGGGGAAGTGAATAATCCAGAAGTTATGTAGCCCTATTGTGTTCATGGGAACGAAAACACAATAATTGTGGGCCTTGCCGGACAAAGGGAACATAGGTCTATGTGCCCTTTTTCCGGCAATCGTTTTAAACGATCCGCCATGTTGTTGTGATTGTGCCCAGAAAGTTTCAAACAAAAATCTCTATTCGTTAGTCTGTGGCAAAACTTTTTTTGAATCTGTGCAGCTGGAAAGAACAAAGAAATAGTCGGCAGCAGACAACAGTGGTGTTTACGTATTTTGCCTGTTGTTTTGAGGTTACATTTATAAAGGAAGTTTATTATTAAATAACAGATATTTAAAGCAATGGAGCAGTCAAAAGCTAAACGTAAACGTAAATCATACAGTAACAATATAAATCTTAAACGTGAAAATGCTAAAGTGAATCGACTTAAAGGTGAAATGTATGTAAACAGATGTGGGAAGACTGTAAGTGGCAAACAGTTTGGTTATGTTCCTGATTGTTGTAGTGAGAAGTGTTGTATTCGTTTTACTAAAGAACATCAGGAAGAATTATTTTCGTTCTTTTATAATCAAGGTAAAGAGCTCCAAGACTCATTTATTTCTAATTGTATAACAAAAACAGAACTTAAAACTCACGCCATTCATCCCAAAAAGGCCCGAATCAATACATGGACCTATAGCCTAAACGTTGGTGGTTTGAATGTATCAGTTTGTCAGGGTTTCTTAAGGAAACTACTACAAGTTAGTCCTAAAAGAATAAGGGTAATCCAACAAAAAATGTTGAATTCACAAGACTTTACAGAACGGAGAGGTCATCACACCAACCGGCCCCACAAATTGAAACCGAACGTTTTGCATTTGATGAAGACGCACCTTGAATCAATTCCACACAGCCTAAGCCATTATAGTGGTAATAAAACCTCTCTCAAATACTTTGACAACCCAGAGCTCAACATTAAAACGTTGTACACTATGTTTCAAGAGTTTTATAGGGCTGAAACTAATGAAAACTTGAAAATGGGCTACCCCCACTATTTTAAGTGTTTTAAGTCTAAGTTTAGTAATGAATTTGGTATAAGAGCACCTAAAAGTGATGTATGTGATTATTGCACAGAGTGCAAAGAAAAACTGGCAAGAAATCCTAATGACCCAATCAAAGTACCGTATCAGGTTCATCAGAGGAAGTATAAGAGAAGACAAGCTTTAAGAAATGAGTACATTGAAAAAGCAAAAAATGATCCATCTTTTTTGGTATGTGAATTTGATTATGCACAAAACTACGCGGTGCCAAGGCTGAATGTTAACAGCCAATTCTATAAAAGGCTTTTATGGCTATATGCATTCAATGTACATGTTTTTAATGATGACGAGTCTTACTTTTACTGTTTCATGGAATCACAAGCATGTAAGAACTCGAACAGTGTGGCTTCATTTTTGTATGATTGCCTTAAAAAATATGTAGAAACATCACAAGTAAAAACTATTGTTTTGTTATCAGACTCTGCGGGAGGACAGAACCGCAATGCTACAATGATTAAGTTTTGCTCTTGGTTCAGCAAAGTGTTTAATGTTGAACTAATTCAGTTGTTTCCAGTTAGGGGACATTCTTTCACACAGTGTGATCGGAACTTTGGGCTCGTTCGGTCTCATATAAAAAAGAAAGAGGTCATTGGAACTGCAAAACCATGGCTTCAAGCTATGGTTCAAGCTCGGCAGAAACCCAGCCCCTTTACTGTAATAATGGATCGAAATCTGATCAAAAGTTGGGACGAGAGCCTTGAACCTTTTTTTTTAAACATTCAAAAGACTTCAAAACATCTGAAGTTCACTATCATGAAATATGTAATGATCAAATACAAATGTGATGGAACTGTATTGTGTTCTCCCAATTTCATCCCTACCTACTCGCCTTTCAAGTTCATGAAAAATGTTAATAAAGCAACATTAGCACAAGTTCAACCAACAACAGTGCTATTTCCTCAAGTGTCACAAGCTAAAATGGTTGATGTTAGAAGTCTGATGAAGTACTTGACCGCTGAGGACCAAAACTGGCTGGAAAGTTTGCTTGAAGAGAACGCTGAGGCCTAACTAGACCTAACAAAACATCCTTTCTATGATTTAGGTATGTAATTTTGTAATAAAGTTTGTTCTTTTAAAACTTGTGTTTTGTTTCCAAACATGATAACTGGTTGCTGGAAAAAGGGCACATAACATGTCTTACAACTTTTATTTTTTACTAAAAGTACTTTTCAGTAATCACCATAGTAATATCACTAACATATAAAGAATGAAATGTCCCACCAAAAAATATTCATCACAGGTGTTTCTTTAATTATAACTAAATATAAATTACAACTCTTAACTTTGAGAGCTCATTCCCGAAAGTACACTTTTACTCTATGTGCCCTTTGTCCGGCAAGGTCCTCAATTATAACTATGTTAAATTACTATAGACTGCCAATTGCTCATTCAGAGAATTTATGAAGTCCACTTTATCGCAATAGTTTTATACAAACTAGATATAGGCTACAGATAATAGTTTATACAAACTCGATAATCAAATATTATTATTCCTATTATATTTGAAGTACAATCAAATACGACGATATTAATTATTAGTTTTAATTAACTGAATTGAGCTGAAAATTAAATCTTGATCTCGAAAGATTAACTATTAAGTTTATGCGTTCTGTACCTTTCTACAGTAATAAATGCTGGAAGTGTTTCCAAGGCTGTTTCTGAGTGAATGCTTTCTCAAAATAATATTAAAACTTATAGAAGGATCTTCGAGACATTCGAGTCGAGTCGAGATTTTACGAGCAGTCTTGACTCGAAAATTCAGTCGAGAAATGTGTTTGTATCGACTCGTCTCGAATTTTACAATGTGTATCTCGACTCGAATTCAAGTCGAGTTATTTCGAAATTTGAGACATATTTCGACTCATGTTCATCCCTATTCGTTCTACAAAATACTCCATGCTTAGGCCAGCTATACACTAACCAAAAGTAGAATAACCAAGTCCAGGCAGAGGAGACAGCAGAGGATGCGGATAGGTAGTCTGAGGACATTGACCTTATGTTTAATTCATAACAATGAGAGGTCTTTATCTAGCAACTGCTCTAGTGAATATGTGGTACGAAGCTTTGTTACATTGTTCACAGTCGTGTACTTCGACTCAATTGTCTTGTCCTCTGGTTGATGTGGGGCCGGCCTTATCCAGGTCTCTAACAATTTTAAATTGCTCGTGAAGCAGTTTTCTTGCTGGTGGTTTGGAATTTGATTTCTCTTTTCAGTACTGCGGCTATGTAAGACGTCAACCTATAGCTTAGCTTGGAATTCGAACCTCATGAGTTGCTGTCGGCTATGTACGTAGGTCCGTATGCTGCCATATGACCACCAGGGAGTTTACGTAATCTTATGCAGAGATAGCCATTTTGCAATCGGTTCTCATTTGGACTCGCTCTGGCTCAGGATTACTATCTTACTAATCTCACTTAAGCTCACGTTAGCTCAAAATTGCACTCGCTCCAGCCCCGATTCGCTTTTCTCAATAAGGCTCGCGCTCACACAGACTCGGGTTCTGCTCGTTATCTACTTGTATGTAACTCGTGCTCACACGAGCGATAATAAGAGCTACGTCCGCCGAGTATGAACGGACTGTACTATCGCTCCTGATTTTTTCCCGCGTTTTTCACAGAAACAAAGTTATCAGTTACCAATATGTCTGACGCTAGTCCTTCTCAATCTGCTGACAAGTCACCATCTTTGGAAACTCCAATCAACGTAGAAGAACCTCTCACAGCGGAAGCAGTTCGCTTTGCATATCATCAGGCTCATTTGCAAAAAGATGCTAAAATGTGTTTTGAACTTCTCAAGCTAGGTTTATCACGCCACGCTACCTTCTCTGATATCACGGGTGGCACTATGCTGTTGCCGAAAACTGAGAGATTACTCAAGGAACAGTGTGAACTGGAGAAATCAATAGTTTCTACACCTGCTGATGTACCAAGTCCCAATGTGAATACCAGCGACATTCCAGTGCCCCTCTCCAGCATCACTTCACTTTTTAAGCCTCCTTCTCCAGGAATTAAACATCTTCCAGACATAACCGATGATGACTTTCAACCTGCAAAAAGGACGTGCCCACCGGCAACTTAATTTATCCTCGGTACCTATTTCCAATCAATATTCTGTCTTAGCAAGTGATGAAACTCCTGAGGAAATCATACTACTCCCGCATTTATTAAAAATTGTATCTATATTTATGATAGCCCGTATCAACAGGAATATGCATTGACTGACACCATCAGTAAAAAGTGTCAAGAAACACCCACCTTTTCATTTATGAAAGGATTAATCAAGATCAAGTGCTCCAACCAGAAAGACTATGCAACTATTCAAGAAATCTGTGACGCACACCATCTTCAGTACGCCACTAAAATACGAAAAAAACAAGGAACCTTTAAAGCGGTCATCAGAAACTTACCTCTGGATACAAGTATTCCTGATATCATCAATGCTCTTCAAGACGAAGGCTATCCAGTCCTCACTGTCACTCAATTAACTACTTCCAATCGAACCACAGGATCAGGGAAGACTCTTCTTCCACTCTTTCTAGTGACGCTTAAGAAGACCCTACTTGCTTTTACCATTTTAAAAGAAGATCTCTTACTTTCCATGAAGATCCGGATAGAGTCTTCACAGAAGAAAGCTTATCTTCAGCGCTTGGGCCATGTCGAAAGCACTTTCCAAGCACAGCCTTGCTTTGTCAAATGTGCTCGTCCTCAATGGACTTATGAATGTCCAAAAACAGACCGTAGCACTCCTGCTAAGTGTGCAAATTGTCAGGGGGATCACCCTGCAAATTATTCAGGTTGCGCTCGAATTCAGGCGATCATTCAAAATAGAGCCAAGCGGACCAGCATATCATCTCAGCCAGACCCAAACAAATCTACCTCTCGGTCATCTTGCTTCACCTCTCCAGAAGATCGGTCGCATTGGCCTTCATCGGTGAATTCACAAGTCCCCTCAGACTATTCACCAGATTCTACACCATGGAAGAAACAAGTCAATTCGGAAGATCAAGCACCTACTACAGCAGATGATCTCAACCCCCTCAAGGAACTCCTCCAGATGATCAAGGAATTCAATCTTCCTCGTTTAATGGCCATTTTTCGTCAGCATATTCCGAAGCTCAAAGACGCAAATGACGTTTTCACCACTGTCCATACTTCTTGACATGATAATAGAGATCTGCAATTAAACTTGTTCTGTACAGGACCAAACGCTTTCAAGAGCCACTCCAGACCACTCTCATTGGTAACAGCGGCCACCACTCAGGACTCTTCATTACATCGCCAGTGTCAATCTCCAACTTCAGCCACCGACAAATCATCGTCTAGCAAGCTTTACCAGAGTACAAAGAAATCATCCTGCCTTCTACGCTTCATCAGACCAGCTCATGAAGGCGACTGCAAGCAGTTAGATTCAGTATCTTTTTCCTGAAGAAATTTCAATACAACGGGAATTGCGTTGGCTTTCCCACTTAACTACAGATGCCAACAACTTCAAATACCAACTACTTCCAATACGAGGCAAGAGTTTGGCAATCAAACTCGGTACTCACAGAACTAAACGTCATGTATTGATTGCGATTGCGACACAAGCCCATGCTTCTTTGTTGAGCTTGAGACCGATTGAATCCGAGAGTTTGACATGGGAATGACATTTTAGTCAACACATACTCGCATACTAGCTGAGACTACGCTTATAACACTGGCCAACTAAATTTCACTTTTTTTCTGCAACTGGCATGAAAGCAGCTATCTTTATGTTTTCGGGTACGCCGATAACGAAAATGTTAATGAAAATGCAAGATTAACTCTCGTTTTGAAGTTACTATAACTTTACGTTATTGCCTATATAAGCTTATGCATGTTATTATTATTGCATGTCCTTGTTATTATCCCTCGGAGAAAGATCACTGAAGGCGCAACCACTTTACCTGGAGTTTATAGTTTTCTCCTGGGGATTCGTTGATTAGTGTCCAGCTGTAATAGACAGATATTGATGCATTCCACTTTCTCTGGTGTCTCATTCCATGTCCGAAATTTGCTGGTAGAAGAGTTTCTCGTGCTCGTCGCTTACAGCACCATAGTCGTTAGGAAAGAAGTCCTTTGGGAATCTAAGAAATGTAACTTTGAGGACACATTGCACCCCAGTCTATCGCAGCAGTGCAGAAGATTTGCCAGTTTCCTACCCTCTTATTTCCTACAAAGTTTGTTGACATTTAAACAAAGGCAGGTGGGACTGGAACAGGCAGTTTATCTGCATGAGGCAATGGTTGCATGGCCGACGGTATGTTAGCATGTATCAAGAAATATTTTTTCTTCTTGGAAATACCATATGTTAATAGAGTTGTCATACAAAAGTAACAATCATTCACATGGTTTGGTGATTCTCGCCAGATCATGGGAATAGCAAAGCCCATGGAAGATCCTTTACGACAACCACGAATGAAGGCTCGACATACAAAATTGCCCAGGGATTGTCGTGGTCCCTGATTTCACAGCCAAAGTACACTCTGTGCGCGTTCCTTATACATGGCGTTATTAGTCTCCTTTGCGATTTCAATGTAGCCTGTCTGCTCTGTAAGAAAAATTGTCAGCTCCTTTTACACATTTGCAGGCATAATGAATCACAGCAATTAGTGACACACGCACTAACTATACTTCAGTAATACCTTTTTCCAGAACACGAACAGAACACAATTTGTAACAGACTGAAATTACACTTAAAGGAAACATGCTCCGCTCCTCCGTTCTTCTTCCCTTTTCTCTCCCCTAGTTGCTATAAGCCTGGGCTAAAAATAGCAACAAAATACACACAGCTATTGTTGCCTTAGGAAACTCAATCAGTCTGTCATTATCAACGAGATTTCGAAGCCTAATGAGAAGGGATTGACAATGAATGCTAATAAAATATAATACTTATAATTAAATGCAACCCCTTAACTTGGAAACGAGAGCTAATTCAAGTTTTTCATGATCGTTTTCGTTATTAGCGTGGTCGATATAGATAACAAACATCTATTTCATTCCAGTTACATTTTCACTGTTGGCTAGTGTAATACAGTTTATTGGGAATTGCGCAAAAGAAATTTAAGTTTGTGAATAAAGCTAGTTCTAATTAAAAATAATAATTGTGTTAACAGTTGCGCCAACTAACTAAACATCTTGGCTTCATCAGACACAGGCTTGACCAAAATATGAATGAAATATTTGAGCGTGAATTCAACATTGTTCATATTAATGAAGACTGACCTCCGCTCATTGGACACCTAACCTATGACTATGCATGTGTAATAAACTATTTGACATGTTAAAATTAAAAAAAAACTTTATAATTTTATATCTATTAATTATTCAGACATATCATAGCATACAGTAATATTATTGAATCGGGCAGTGGCGTTTTCATGGATCTCTGGAGAAAACTTAATGCCCTACAAACGGAATATAAGTTTCTTAAACAACAATAAAGTAACGTCAATTCAGGTACGGAATTTCAATATAACAGAAATTTGAAATTGTAGTATAGGTTTATAATGGGTCGGCATGAAAATAGTAACTTTACGGTTAAAAAGGCTGAATACATATGAAGAACTGTATTAGATATTAACTTTTACCAGCGGAATATTAGTGTACAATAGGGTACCCGTAGTTGTATACCCGTTGATAATTCAGATTATAAATAGTAATGATCATAGCAGTAATGATCTGAGTATTTATAGTAATGATCACAGTAATGATTCTGTCACGACAGTCATACACATTGAAACTCTGCGAAAACGACTTAAGATAGTAGTAAATACAACACTTTGTACAGTACAAGCATAATCGACCTACATATGCATTGAAAGGCTATCTAGCACAGGTTAGTGCGTGTTTATTTGTAAGAAGAATCGCTTTTGGGAATATTTATCGTTGTTTCTCGCTTGCTTCCTGCAGATGCACTCCTTCAAGGTTCACCTAGTTTTATCCTGCACTGATGCAGAATAAACTCTTGTTTTTACTACACGTAGCACAGGTATGGTGCGTCTTTTTTATGAATAATCATTTTTGTGTATATAGTCAACGCCTCTTCGCGCCTGCTCCCTACGAACGCGTTGTTTCGCTTTTCAATCAGCTTCACATCCTGTCCTACGCTAAATAGGTATAATTCTTATTTCTACTAGCCACCTAATACATGTTGGTGTGTGTTCTTGTTTTTACGTGAATAATCGTTTATATACCATATCACTTACACCCAAATTATCAATTTGTACGCAATGATTTTGGCACAATACACAAAAGTTAGAATGTAAAATGTCTTAAGAGAATTGTTTCAACGACGAAAACACGGGGTGTGCGTGGTTTAGATATGAATAATCTTTTTTTGTGGCACATCAGTTTCCACATACCAATTATTTGGCCATACACCAATGAAATAGCACTGCAGAATATCTTTAAAGAATCATACAAAGCAAGAGAAATGATATGTTTTATTAAAATTTATTAGGTTTCTATTGTAAACCTTCACGGAAATTAAAATTCTTTCTAGTTAAGTGCCAACTGTTAATATACCGTATTGTTATCAGTCTCTCAAAAGTTTAACATTCAAATTTTCAAGAGTAAATGTTTACGTTAAATTTTCTAGAGACATACACTAATGTAATGCGCATCATAAATTTCCGGATCCAGTAGAGAGAATTGAGTACGTAGTTTGCATATGAATTCGCAATCGCAGCTGTGATGATTCCGGCGCGGTTAACACACATATATAGGGTGTTTAAAAACAACACAGACAAAGTTTGGGAGGGACTTCTGATACCAAGATAAGACGAAAAGTATAAACCAACCTGGGTGCACAAATGCTTCCTTTCGGAGTTATAGGCT
Organism: Thermobia domestica; assembly: GCF_964235325.1. Lineage (NCBI taxonomy): Eukaryota > Metazoa > Arthropoda > Insecta > Zygentoma > Lepismatidae > Thermobia > Thermobia domestica. The sequence continues at coordinate 64,016,589 of NC_137465.1, read as the reverse complement.
GCCGAAAACGTAGAAAAATGAAGTTTAAATGTCCATAGCTCCGAAACTATGGGACTTACTGTAGTCGGGTCAAGAGGAATTAATATGTGCGCTATCCAAATAACCATGTTTCAGAATCCTGCGGTGCTTCCGCAACAATTTTTATAGAGGAGTTTGCCTATGCGTATATAATCTGAAGTACTAACGAACTATCTCTATAAAAAATGTTGCGGAAGTGCTGCAGGAAGTGAAGTCTCGACCCGACTCGATAGGTCGAATAGTATTGCAGCTATGGACCTTTAAAGTTCACTTTTTATGTTTTCGGCAGCCTATAACTGCGAAAGGAAGCATTTATGCACCCAGGTGTGTATATATTTTTCGTCTTATCTTGGTGTTAGGAATCACCTCTCAAACGTTGTCGGTGTTGTTTAGAAACACCCTGTATATACGACCCAAACACGACTTGACCAGTACGTATTGCCCTGATTCAGCACGACTCAACTCGGGTGGTAACACTAAAAAAAGCGTGCTGACTCGAGTCAACCCAGTCTGGAGTCCCAGTGCGAAAAGGCCTAAGGATAGCAACAAATTAAACATAAATCCTACCAAGAAAGAATAAGAAGCACACGAACTAAAAAACCTTGATCAATCATGGAATGAAACTAAAAGCACATCAATAGCCACAGTACTTTACCTTAACATAACACACCACCAAAACCCTCAGACACCTTTCAACCCAAACACACAAATATCAAATTAACGTTCTAGGCAAACTAGCTGACAAGCTAGACGTCCTCTTTCCTTTGTCGGAAAAGATGACTTAATTTATAATCTATTTAAAGGCAGATTTTAGCTAGAATAGAATAGAATAGAATATTGTCATTAAACTTTACAAGCAATAGAGAATGCCCGAATGAGATAAACATATAGATACAGATATAAAATTTTAAAAAAGTAATCATAATATACAGACAATCAGATGCTGGTTAATAATATAATGAACTACCAAATAATATTTGAAATAAAGTGACACTGCAATTACGACACAGTTTCTTCACATTCACTGAACTCTTGAATTGAGTAAAATGGATTCACTAATAACCAATCATATAGTTTTTTTTCTTGTAAACCTTTAACGGCAGCTGCTCTGCTTCTCCTTTAGGTAGATTTCTTCCATTCAAGTAGGGAAAAGTTGAATTCTATCACAGAAAATAAGCAAGGTTGGAAGATCGTTGATTCTTGATTCTGCTTCTCAACTGACTCGTACCTTTCATTACTGATGTTAAAGCGGCAAACATATTTCTCAGGAGCACTGGGAACATTGAATCCTTAAATTAAAAAATATAGTTAGACCTACCATACGTCTGGGATTAGCCCGGATAGTTCGGGTTTCAAGCCCGTGTCCGGAAAATTGCCTAGGAAGAGATGGCGTAAGTCAATGAAAAATTGACCCATGACTCATTGATCTACGATCCACCGTGACCCACAACCCACTACCCACTATGACCCACTCTGACACACCACCCTCCAAAATCCCATATTCATCAACACTGACCCATAATCCACGCCCTCCTATCCACTGACTAAAGAGTTTACACTTGATTTAAAACAAGGCTGTGAAATTATCACTCATCGGAGTTTGAATTTCTACGGTCAATCGCTCGAGCACCAGTCTGTTACATTATTGGCGGATCTGACCTTTACGATATAAAATTGTAAAGTATTTTTCATGAGCCATATTACACCATAATTACAATTTCAATTTAATTATCATTTATAATTATTTGCTTGTTGAAATAATAGATACTTTTCAGTGGAAAATACGATAAAATTTAAGTCTCAAATCCAACCTAAAGGATAGCAAAAGAACAGTTTAAATTCGACTGTGTCTCAAAAGCCAAGCAGTAAATCCTATTGCTATTATTACAGTTACAAATATAAATATCCAAAAGTGTCTGGAGTTCTTTTCCATTTAGGTATACTCATCTCAAAAAGTAAATATAAACAAATGGAAAAGGAAGAAAAATTGATGCCTTGAAAGTAAGTCGTAGACAAATTCACCAGTGTTCAGAAAATGACGATATCTACAATGCACTGAGCAGAGTAGGTCGTATTGGGTTGGTGGATCAGAGTGCGTCACGGTGGATGGTGGGTTGCAGTACGTCATCTCCTGTTGATCCACGACCTACTCCATCTCTTTGCCCGGGATTAATTAATGTCAGGAATTTTCGAGTTAGTCAATGGAAGGCCGAAAATTTTCGCACTGTTCGGTTAAGTGATTGGCTTACAAAGCTGTCTTGTGTGAATTTGCATAAAAAGATTAAGTGATAAGGTGTTCCTCCGAAAAATATTTTCATCAAAAAATTATAATTCAGTAAATAATTAAGGCAATTATAAAAAGGTATATTTTAAGTAAAGAAAATGAGTAAAAACTTTTTTAAAAAAATTTAAAGTTTATTTTTCTTTACTTCTCAAATTCACACTTCCATTCTAAAAATGTCCGGGATAAATGTCCAGAAATTATTGTAAGACTAAAGATACCACATGAGCTCATCCAGGAATCGAACCCGGACACACCAAAGATGCATATGCTAGCCGTTTAGCCACAAGGGAGCTCTAGTCAACTAAAGACATGAACACAATCGATAATATATTATTAAGTTTGATATATGATAGTAGTTGTATATGTCTATAAAATAGTAAACCTATTAATTGACTCATTAGCAGATATCCAAAACTATTAGACATATAACATTGAAATTTTGAGTATATATTGTCCTTGCACGAAAGACTGTAGCTAGGTGAAGATTCTACTCATCAGTGTAACCTCTAAGGAAAGAAGAGACCTTTTTACGTTCATGAAATCTCTGAAACTATTACGCATGCAATCTTCAAATTTTCTATAAATAATTTCCTTGTACTTTAGGCTGCAGGTAAGACGAGATTTCGCAAGACCAGACCTCTAAAGAGGAAACGGAGGTGAGCGATTACACAACTCCTATGAAACTTAATTTCAGTCAGTGAGTATTTTGAAATCAGAAAAAAAATTACGTATGTACATCTTTCAAGTTATTTTATAAACTTTGTTCTTATCAAGAGAAGAATGAAAATTCTGCTAGAATTTCTATAAGTGTTTAGTGAGAAAATGAGTTCATTTCAATATTCCAAACAAACTTATAGGAATTCGTTTTCTAATCAATTCCAACAACACAATCCTTAAAAAGAGAGATTTACGATGTGTACATTTGATTATTTTATATTTGCAACTCTTAAGAAAAGTTCAAAGCCAAAATCTGAAAGTTTCTTCCTCTTTAGTACAGTACGTTGCTATTTTTTTAAAACTCAATCTCAAGCAACCAAGGAAGATAGAGGATTTAAGCCTACCGTTCAAAATGCTGAGTCAACTTCGCTTTTAATGTTCCGCAAGAGACGCTTGCTGGTTTTCATTTTTTGGCTACGAAATACTTTCGTCCGTCGCTTTCTCTTCCTGTTCACGAACTAAAATAATTTCCTGCTTTTCTTCAATTCTAAACTACTTTCTCCAATTTCTCTTTGAATAAGCTGTACAGCCAGCGAAACGATTATTTGCAACGAATGAAAATTAAAAAGCTTCCTTCCAACGATTTTTTGTATTTGGGATTTGGATAGTGTAAAAATAAATTATAAATATATGTAAACTGTATTATTAATTCAGTATTATAGTGTTTATAATATGAATTATAGTGTTTATGTTTCATTTCTTCTGAACTTTTTCATTTGTTAGTATCATTTACATTCCTAGTGGAAAATTGACTACTTATTACTTATGAGTAAACAATTCTGCGTTTCCGTTCCTAGCTTTTGATATAAAATATCTATGTTTATGTTTAATTAATTTACTTTCATTTTTTGATAATAAATTCCTTATACTCTGATACGTCCAGACTTTTCATTTAACGTCACATACACTTTCATTAATAGTATTATGCTCATGTTCCTGGTTAATTTGTTCACTTTTGTAATCTGTTAGACATATGCTACCTCTAACGAGGTTGGGTTCTTTGAAGTTGAAGAAGCCGAGTCCTGGCTCGTTTCGTCGAATGAGCGAAGAGACTGTGTGTCTTCTTTCAGAGATCAAAATAAGTAGTAGCGAGGGATATGTATCGGATATATCGAGACTGCATTTTAGTTTTTGCAAAACCAAAACCGAAACAAACATAGTGACGTTCAACTTGAGAATATTTTTACCGTGTACTCCAGATATCTGTCTTTACTCGTTGATTAGAGAGGAGGCCTAATCTTCTAAATCCTCAATTTTCAATTTTGTGGGAAGAGGAACGAAATACCTATGATAAATGCTAAAGAGAAGTGTTCTAATTCTGTATTATTTCCCTTCTCTGTTCTAGTTATATCTGAATATATATATATATATATATATATTTTAACATTTTCGCAACTGTCTATTCAAAATCAAATGGTTTATTATTATTATTATTATTATTATTATTATTATTATTATTATTATTATTATTATTATTATTATTATTATTATTATAGACTTCCAAACTATGTTATGCATAAGTGTCGGAAGTCTTATAAAACTCCTGTCCGTCTATCAACAGACGGACAACTCCTTTGTCCGTCGGTCTGTTGATAGATATCAGTGTGAAAACGGTAAAAGATATCGAGATGTGGTTTTCCGCAATCGATTTAGCGTCCCAAAGATAGGTTTCGCCTCCTCCTTTAACTCCCTATTCAAACCAGAAGTGATTCAAATCAGTAATTTCCGGTTTCAACGTTTATCACCGTAGAACGAAAACAGCAACAGAGAGCGACAAGGGGACATTTTGCGAACGATTCAGCGTCTCAAGACTATCCACAACACTACCGAAACCGGAAGTAATTCAAATTTGCCATTAGTTCCGGTTTCAATATTGATTTCCCTAAAGCAAAACCGGTAATGTTATGGACTATTAGCCGGTTAAAAGTGAACTTGTTTTCACTATTTAATATTGGGGGGCCGCGGTGGCTCAGTGGTAGAGCGTTCACCTCTGGTGCTAGGGGTTTCGGGTTCAAACCCTGCTCCCACCAAGTGAACTTTGTGGTGGACAAACACCGTGTGCGTGGGTTTTCTCGGGGTTCTCCCGTTTCCTCCCACTTTCTTCATTCCACCATTTCATTCATTACTCATTATCACCGTCTCCTTTAGCCTAACCGGCATAACCGTGGGACGTAAAAACTCAAAATTTCATTTCATTTTTCATTTACTATTTAATATTGGTAGAGGGAGGAAAGCGGCGCCAAACATCATCATTATTATTATTATTATTATTATTATTATTATTATTATTATTATTATTATTATTATTATGTATCCTGCCTTTCGGCAGGTCCTGGGACTAATGACGATTTTTTTTTTTCAATTTTAGATTTGGGCCTAAAAATGTTTCTTCCACTTTTCTCGATCTTCAGCTTCCTCTTTTAACTCCCAATATTTTCGTCTATCTTTCAAATCATCGATCAACTGTGTTGTTCTTCTTCCTATTCCTCGCTTCCCTTCCATATTTCTTTCTATGGCGGTGTGAAGAAGACAATTTCTTCGCAAGATGTGTCCGATCCAATTGGCCTTTTTACGAAGTATGCTGGCTAGAAGTGTCATCTTCTCTTCTACCCGTTTTAAAACATCTTCGTTTGTTGCTCTCTCTGTCCATTTTATCTTCTCCATCTTCCTCCAACATCACATTTCGAAGCTCTTTAAATATTTCTTCTCTAACTTCCGTAATGCCAAAGTCTCTCAATCATACAGTCCAATGCTCCATATATAGGACTTGACCAACTTCTTAAGTCCAATAGCCTGCTAGTTAAGAGTGATCGTTTCTTGTTGAATGTTTGTTTAGCTATGGCATTCTTGACCTGGTCTCTTTGGTGGAGTAAGCGTCTCTCGTCAAAATACTTCCCAGATACTTGAAATTATCGACCTCTTCAAGTTCTCTTTGTTGCACTCTGATCTGTAAGGGCATGTTTCCACGGGATAATCTCATGACTTTCGACTTTTCGACGTTAATTTCCATTCCATACAGTTTTCCAGTGTCAACTATTTTGTCAATCATTTCCTGTAGTCCTCCTTTGGTTTTAACTATTATAACCGTATCATCTGCAAACCTGACCTTGTTAATGATCTACTCTCCAATCTTGAAATCACCAATTTCCATTAATGCTTCCTTCATTAAACATTCACTGTAAATGTTGAATAACTGGGGCGACAAACTACATCCTTGTCTGACTCCTCGTCCAATCTCCACACTATTGGTTTCTCCTTCACTCAAGCGCATTTTCACTCTTTGTCCTATGTACAGGTTTTAAATGAGTCGTCGATCTCTCCAGTTAACTCCGATTTCTTTAAGTATTTTCAGCAGTTTCTTCCAAATGACTCGGTCGAAAGCTTTTCGCCAGTCGATGAAGCACAAGCACAACCCTCCCTTTACATCAAGAATTCTCCTAAATCCAATAGCATCTCTGGTACCTGTTCCTTTCCGGAATCCAAATTGATCTACTAACCTCTCATCTATCTTGCTTTCCAGCCGGCCAGCTTTTTCTTGGGCAATGCAATCATTGTAACATCAAGAAAATCCTTTGAACATTCTCCACTGAGATAGATCTTGTTAATAAGTGAAGTCAGTACTTTCATTGCGTTGTCTCCTAATCTCTTGAGCAAATCTACTGGTATGTCGTCGTCTCCAGTGGCCTTTCTCCTTCGCATGTCTTTGATTGCTTGTACTACTTCACTTTTCAATATACTGTATCCTTTTTTATCATGATCCACCTCTTCCTCTGCTTCGATCGTAATACCTTTGGGGCGGTTCTTCTGATCATACAGATCTTTTATGTATTCCTCCCAAATTCTAAGGATTCTTTGATGGTCAGTGGTTACATTACCTTGTTGATCTTCGATGCCGAGCGTTCGTATACTTTTATTAGCTTTCCCTCCTAATTCTTTTGTTTTCTGGTACATCAGATCATATCTGCCGCGCCGTTGAAGTTCCATTATTTCTTCACATATTTGCTCCATGTATTTTTATTTTCCATTGTCCGTTTCTCTTCTCAATTCATTATTCAGCCTTCTGCATTCATTGATGTCCGTGTTTTTCGCCTTTCTGCGTTCCTCCATTTTCTTAAGTATTGCTTCAGTTATCCATGGATTTCTCGGTGCTCTTTCCATCCTGCCAATGTTGTTCTGGAGTGTGTCAAGTAGAATCTCCCATTGCACAGAATTTTTCAATGCACAGTCAATTGTCATATTGTCCATTGCACAGAATTTTTCTTGAATCTCTTCTTTCACATCATCGTCGATATTTCTCAGTCGCTCTAAATTCCATTTTCGATTTCCCTTTCCATTTTTCTTGATCGACTTTAACTAGGTTAGCACTTCCGCCACCAGGAGATTGTGATCCGAATCAATGTCCGCTCCTGGCAGTGTCTTCACGTCCCGTACACCATTCCTGAAACGCTGGTTCACAAGAGTGTAATCGATTTGGTAGCGTTTCTTATCTCCTGGACTTTTCAACGTGTACAGCTTGGTTTTTCTTTTCTTAAACCACGTGTCCATCACCACCAGATCATGCTATTTACAGAAATCGATAAGCATTTGACCTCTACCTACTCCAAATGGTCCCACTACATTATTCGTAGTTCCTTCTCTTACTACGTTGTTGAAATCTCCCATTACTATGGTGTTGACTTTACTCCTTCCTTCCTGATGCAATATGTCACTAATCTGATCATACATTACTTCTACTTCGTTATCATCATGATCGGTTGTTGGCATACACACTTGTATTATCAAAATATCAACTAGTTTTGTATGTAGTTTTACAAACTTCAATCGGTCACTGTAGCGTTTCACTTTGGTTACACTTCTTGCTACTTAGTTCTTCATTGCTATCGCGACACCATTGTCGGCCTTATTGCCACCCGAATTGTATATTCTGTAATTTCCAGTTACTATCTCATCTTTCGCTGGCCATCTCACTTCACTTAAGCCCACTATGTCCACTTTACATTTGTCCATTTCCACTTTTAAATTTTCAACTTTGTCCTCGCGTCGTAGAGTTCGTACGTTCCAGGTTCCCATGCTGAAAGTTATGATTTTCTTCTCTGATGATTCTTCCCGGAGTAGTCCCCACCCGGAGATCCGAATGGGGGACTATTTTACCTCCGGAATTTTTTTACCTCAGGAAGGACCATCATATTTATTTATACTCCTCCTTTGTCCCTTCTGGGAAAAAATAATGTGGTAATATTCCCATTTCCTTTCCACATCTCCATGGCGTTGACCATCTAGTGGTTCATCCGCCTTTTAGGACAATTTCCCCTCCTAAGGACAAAAAGGTGCCCTGACCTGCACCCGCTCATCTGCCCTCCGAGAAGGTCGTTGGCACTTGGTAGAAGCTGACTCCTTATCCCGGGAGTCGGTCGGTTCCCACCTCGTTAGCCGCCACAGATGTTGCCCGCTTTCTCCCGCGAGGAGGTGTTGGTTGTGATTTTCCCTTCATTTAGGATGAGACCCGAAGGATTTTCTCAAACCTCTCCAGTATCTTTAGAAAGCTATATTTGCAGAGAGAGAAAAGCGGCGCCAAACGTGCAGAAAATATTTAACACATTTAAGATTGCAATAAACAGGAGATGTTCTAAAGTAAAAATTGTTTAAAAGTAAAAATTTAATTTAAAAAAAGGAGAGCATTATTCAATTTCTACTTTCAAACAATTTTTACTTTAGAACATTTCCTGTTTGTTACAATCTTAAATGTGTTACAAATATTTTCTGAATGTTTGGCGCCGCTTTTCTCCCTCTTCAAATATTAAATAGTTAAAACAAGTTCACCTTTAAGTGGCTAATCGTCCATATTGGATGGACCATTTCGTGCGACAAATCTTATTATATGACAATTTATAGTGACATAAGTCGAATTTGGCTTGATTAATCTGCGACTTTTAAATCTTATTCCTCTCAAGAGGACGAAAACGAAACGAACACTGATTTAATCTTCTATTTTGAATAACATATTTATGTTTTGTCCGATTGAAAATAAGATGAAAATATCGCGGTTAAGGTTTATGGTTTGGAAACCTTGAAACTTCCGATGGCACTAAACTTTTCAAGAAATGAGAGACTGAATTATCCAATAATCATTAAAATTCTTTGTTGGAAATTCTGCATGACATAAATACATTATGCATGACTCATTATATGATATTATCTTTCTCAGTAGGGTCAGCGATTCTGCTTTGCATTCATTCACGACAATCCGTAGATAAGTTAGAAAGTTTAGTTCCTGTCCTGTGACATGCAGTAAATGCTAATCCATGCCATCTTCTGGGAATTCCGTCTCTGTTCATGTTGAATCTGCAAAGGATTAAGCAAAGGTTCATATATGAATATACTACGGACCATTTATCTTGATAGACCTTGTAACTTGTAAATTAATGGACAAAAGAACTTTAAAATTTTGAATCATGCAAATAACGGCAGGAGGATATTGTTTCGTATAATTTGTGATACCACAAGGATATTGTGTTGACAATCCAACCTAAAGTTGTATTTTTTCAAATAGCATTAATTCAAGTTATTGCATATTTCAAATTTATGTAAAAGAAAAAACACATAATACCACACTTGTCATGCATTGTTACAAACAAAGGACGCTACAGTATTACAAATATAGAAACAAAACCAGATTTTGGACGGTTTTACAACAGTAGTAACGCTAAGTATCTTAATGTTGATTACAACAGTCATGGTGTGATGTATTTCGAACAAGGTTACAAGAATTGTTATAAAGAAAGTTACAAGAATTGAAGATGTTACTTTTTTCAAAGGATATCATTTCGAAAAAGTGTTTAAATAAGTATCCCATCGAATTGCATAAGATATAAAGATCATAATGCCATTTGTAGCAATTTGATATTTCGAACCATTCGGAAGAGATGGAAAAAATGGTAATTTGATATATTGCTCATAAGGCGTATTTCTGGAAACTTCTAAATTCAATTTTTGGTTTCCGTGGCTTCTATAACATCACGACAATACTTTTTAGTAGGTGTAATTACAATGAGTTCTCGGAATTACATAATTTTAATCAATGTTACGAACGTCAACATTTTCCCCATATCTCCAGAACGGTTTCAGATATCAATTTGTTGTAAACGGAATTGTGATTTCCACATCTATTGAAAATTATCTAGGAAATTGGATGAGGTACTTATCTAAACATTTTTTCGAAATAAGGGCTTTTGAAAAACTCAAATTTTCAATCCAGTGTAACCTTTTCCGTATTCATTCGAAATCCGTCATATCATGATCATAATATTAGACACTTTGGATATGCACTGCTCTGTCTGTCTCATTTAAATTATTACTACTGTAGAGGCCCCCAAAATTTGGATGTTTCTATTACTGTAGCGTTCTTAACTTGTACCACTGCATGACAAATGTGGTATTGTATATTTTCGTTTTACACGTACATTATAAATATGTAATGATGTAGTGCTATTTTGAAAAATTATAACTTTATGTTGGGTTGGCAACACTTAATTTTATGATATCACAGAGTGTATCGATATTTGCATGGCAAAAAATTCCAGCGTTTTTCGTCCATTAGTTTACAAATTACAAGAGGTCCACTCTGTATATTGTAAGGTCAAATACCTTCAAATGTAAGCAACTACTATAAACACATGCTTCAATCACGAACGCGTGTTATTGTGTTCAAAACATAAATGCCAGCAAACGATGGAACCCACCTTGGAAAGATTCGAAGAAGGATCAGGATAAACCGAACATGGCCGACCTCCCCTAATACACCTCCCCTTCAAGAGATCATCTATAAAAGAATACTTCAAGAGGATGAAGGCATCAGTCAACAGCTGATCAATAACCCATCAACACATTTCTCCTGGGACCGCAGTGAGTTCTGGAGTTCCTTTAATCCTACCTGTAGAAACTGCAATGAGCGAAGGAGATATCCTATAACAACCTTTCTCCCGGGGATGCAATGAGCTACGGAGAAAGAATATAATAATCTTCCAAGGCTGCAATGAGAGGAGACTCCTTTTACTCACCTACTCCGGAAGCAGCAATGAGCGAATGAGTTTTCCCGTCATAACCTAAAGTCATATTAAACCTTTATTTCCGAAGCCACTACTGTGTGTGCCAAGGACTTGCTAAACTCCGAAAATATTTGGAGATTTACAAAGGAACTTTGTAAAACTGTTATAGATATTTATTTTATAAACGAAATAGGTGAAGAGCTCTATATCTCGGACTTTTATTAGACTTTACCGACCAAAACATTGCAATAACGTTATATACGAGGATCACCGCAAAAGTCATAGCAACTTTTTTTTTTTCGAAAATTGAAACGAAGTAAGAAATTGTGAAATATAGATATATTATAAACGACCTTTCAAAACATAAAAATTCCAATTACATAAATACTTTATTGAGGTACCTAAAAGTAATTCAATCTACATAGAGTTACGGCTAATCTAACATACATGATTCTCGGTTCAAGCATAAAGAGTACGTTGTGGGTAACTATCAGTATTAGCATTACCAGATTATCAGAGCGTACCATAAAGTGGTGAATTCGTAATAGTGGAACTCGACACTTGCAAACATTCTATTCATGTCAGGCCCTTTACAACTTTTGTGTATTCTTTTAAGTATATCTAGGAATAAATAAAAGAAAATGGCTTATTATTATCGACGAATTAACAAAACACTCTAGATAATATAAAATAAAAGGCAATGGATGATGAAATAAATTTATAATAAGGAATAATTCATATTAATTCATTTGTCTATCTGTCATCACTTTTTCGCATGAATTTTGTATACAGATATATTTTCATTAGATCTATTTCAGCACTCTGTTTTATTATTATTATTATTATTATTATTATTCGGTCTCGGGAGAGATTTGAAAGAGTGAAAATAGTGAGAAAATCTAAACGTTTCTCGCAGTTTCTGATAACGCCGGGCATATATGCAACTCCCAATAACATCATTGTTGTATGGGCTTACATAACAACATCGGATAAATACCGGGAATGGAGTAAGGAATTTTTCCTTTTAATCGATATTCTGAATTAAGAGTCTACAACTAGGAATCTTTACTCTTTTTATCCACATTGTCAATTAAGACTCGGCAACCATGAGTACTTACATCTACTTAATAAATAAAAATTATTAGGGCAATAATTGATATTAAATAGTAAATATCTTAATAGTTGACAATGCATGCAATCTTATAAACGCTTGGTAACTACAGTAAGCTAATAAATATAGGCCTGTTTACATGTATGTAATGCTAACATTCAATGCTTTTTATATTCAAGCTTATATATATATAATATATATATTGCAATAGTAATATTTAAATGTAAAGCTTGTTGAGGCACTTTTCTCTTATATTCAACAACAATCTTGTTCATAACACAAATAATGCATAGGAACGGAAGTTTTCTATCTTAAAAGAGACCAGCCACCAACCTATGTGCTGTATTAAGAATCACATCTGACCCATTATAGTGAGTGTATAATAATAGTATTTTTCCCCGATGGGGACACTCTGTCGAAAAAGTCGAAAAGCTTTTCCAGGCCAGTCATCCTGAGTGAGGTTTTCCTCATTCACACCAAAAAATGTCGGGATGGTACTGGGTTGGATACAATTCCCAGGCCACTTTCTTCCTTCTCCAATCCTTCTTCCTTCCCTTTCTTCGGATAGTATGATTGTCTATAATGTTTACTCCATAGGATGGTGATCCAGATAGAGCAAGCATTATATTTGATAGTCGTAAATAGGACGTTTGCTCGAGCGTTGACGATGAAACAAGTTATCCGAAGAAAGCTCCTTTCAACGCCAACTACGCATAAGCAAAAATTCTACGTACAACTTTTAGAGACACAAAAGATTCAGCGTCATATTTTCGGAAAATTAATGAATTACACACATAATAAGTAAATTTTGCACCATGTACTCAAATAGACAACCACGAGGCATAGGAGACGACATGCACAATCGCAGAAAACACTCGTCAATCGATTCGAAAATTTTAATTATATTGATACTTACATATCTTTACATGAGGAAATAACCGTTAAGAGAGTAATAATAATGGATGTGTCCTAAAATGTGAAATTTAACTCGATTCGACTAATTGCAGAACATAATGAACAGCAGCAGGGTAGAATGAGCTGTTGTACGTTCTTCTATTGGCCGCCAAGTAGTTTGTCTCCCGCTAAATCTCTTCAGCTCTCGCTGTTCGCGTGGGTTTCACGTGTTAAGTGACGTAAAAGCAGACAGAGCTGTGATTGGCTGAAGAAGTGTTGATCAAGGTCACTCCGCCCACATGCATCCGATGAGTGGGAACACACACACACTCACACATAGAAACGTAGTCTGCTAGTATATGCTAGTCCCTTTAAATTAAAAAGAGAGTTAAACTGCTTGAAATGCATATTGTCAAAATGATGAATAAATGAGTTTATGACATGTCGAGCGACATCATCTCTCCTATGTGAAGGGATAACATGACCATATATGTTAGAAGCCCAGAAATCTAATTTCTAGTCCTAATAATAGCATTTGGTATAACGAAATTATGCTGCTCTTGGTCGGTAGTCATATTACGTTGAAACTATATATCACAACTGGAGAATTCTCTTAAAGCTTCGTGTGAACTGTCTGCTCAACTTAATTATTTCAGTTATCCCATACATTTAGAAAACTGCACATTTCCAGACAGTGAGCCTTGCTGTATGATGTCAATTTATGTGATATTCATGAGCTCAACTTTTTCACGTTTTCAACAGCTGAATGATAATGGAGTGCTTTATATCTAACTCATTAGCAATGACGGGTCTGGCTGTTCGTTTGCCACAGTCTACCCTGCATTCTTTTCACGTTCAAATTGGCATCGCAGTTCTATGATCAAATTTATCTTCCTTCGTGTAACATTTGGGATTGGTCATAAAAGAATACAACATCCTACTTATGGCCCGTTACAGCCACCATTCAGGTATGTGCTGTAGAAACATAAAGTAGGAAGTTTGATCTGGGATGGAAAATAGGTTTCCAGCATTTGATTGTCAGTTCTGACGAAAGATAGATCTGCTACAACAATCAGAACAATAGTTGGATTGTGATCAACGTCAGATTCCAAACTTATCAGAAGGTGCTCTGGCTGGTGTGATGGTCTATGGAAACGGTAATGAAACATGTCTTCGTTCGACGAACTGAAACCATCATTATGGATTTAGGGGGCACGGTGACTCAGTGGTAGAGCATGCACCTCTGGTGCGTGGCGTCAATGGTTCCATCGCCGGCCAAGTAAGTATTTGCTGGACAATATCGTCTCCCTGGATTTTCTCGGGATACTCCCGTTTCCTCCCACATTTTCATTCCACTCCCGTTTCCTCCCACATTTTCATTCCACGAATTCTTCCACTATCATCCACTTGATTTAATAATCGTCTTCCTTAGCCTAAAGGGCATAATCGTGGGACATTAAACTGCAAGATATAACTGACTAACTAACTAACTCTATGGCCTATGGAACCCGGAGGTTCAATGCCGCGTTCACCAAAGCTCTCCACTGACTTCTATCCTTAGCTAACTGCATCCAGTTTCTACTTTGTATTCCTATCTCTGCGAGATCCATCTTAATATTGTCCTCCCATCTGCGCCTAGGTCTTCCTAATGGTCGTTTCCCAATTGGTCTTCCAGTCAAGACTTTGAAAGTGTTTCTACTTTCTTCCATTCTAGCTACATGACCCGCCCACCTAAGCCTCCTAGACTTGACGACCCTAACAATGTTGAGTAAACCGTGTAAATTATGTAGTTCCTCGTTATGAAGTTTCCGCCATTCCCCATTCCCGTTCCTCTTGGGTCCGAATATTTGTCTCAGGATCTTGTTCTCAAATACTTTCAGTCTATGTTCTTTCCTCAGACTAAGCGACCATGTTTCGTAACCATACAGAACAACAGGCATGATTATCGTTCTGTATATTTTAAGCTTCAGATTCCTCGACAGAATTCGCGACGACAAGAGATTTTGAACCGAATAGTAACACGAATTCCCTGCTTTTAGTCGACATTTAATTTCTTCCTGAATATGATTTTCCTCTGTTAATACTGATCCTAGATATTTGGAACTATCCACTTTATCAAAAGTATTAGGTCTATTTAATATTTTAACGCATTCATAATTTGCTGTATTACGGTCCCGACGCACTTCCATGTATTTAGTTTTCTCAGCATTTACTTCTAAACCCATGTCCCTGCATGCGTTTAATAAGATCTCTGCATTTCTTTCTATTATTCTCCTATCATCCCCTATTAAATTTACATCATCAGTATATGGCATAACCTAGTGAATACCGTTCAACTCTAGGTTGCTATCTTTGATTTTCCTGATAGCGTATTCCAGAACAAAGTTAAATAATAATGGCGACAACGCATCTCCTTGTTTCAGGCCATTTTCGATGTGAAAGCTCGTGGACAAAAATTTTCCTACCCGGACTTTACACTTTGAGATTCATTTAAACATATCTTAATTAATCTAATTAGCTTTTTCGGTATTCCAAGTTCTGTAAGAACGTTGTATAATGTTTCTCTCCTAACCGAGTCGTACGCCTTTCTAAAATCAATAAATAGTTGATGTACCGGGGTATTGTTTTCCCTCTTTTTTGGAGTATTTGGCGAGTGGTAAATATTTGATCGATAGTTGATCGATTTCGTCTAAATCCGCACTGATAATCTCCAATAATTTCATCTGCGTATGGGGTCAATCTTACTAATAAAATATTTGAAAGGATTTTATAGGATGTTGACAGAAGAGAAATGCCTCGATAATTATTACAGTCAGTTTTGTCGCCTTTCCTGTGAATTGGAACAATGATTGATTCTTTCCACTCTTGTGGCAATTCTTCCTTGTTCCAGATAAGGAGGATGAGTTTCTGTATCTTGTTTCACAATTTTTCGCCTCCAGCTAAAATTAACTCAGTCGGAATTTCATCTACACCCGGAGATTTGTGTTTCTTTAATTTCTTTATAGCGGTTTCTACTTCTATTCAGTTGGGTTCTGGAATATACAGTTCTGCGGTGTGTATCTCCGTCTCTCCACGCACACTAGCTTTTGGTTGCATGTTAAGCAAATCGTCAAAGAAATATTTCCATCTATTTAAGATGCTATCCGTATCAGTGAGAACTGTACCGTCAGATTTTTTTAATATATAATCACGAGGTTGATAGCCATTCTTAAATTTGCTGATCCCCTTATACATGTCCCGGATGTTTTTATTTTTACTATTATCTTCAAGTTCCTTAATTTTAGCTTTCAAAAAATCGCGTTTCTTTGCTTTAAAAGTTTTGGAAGTTTCCCGCCTGATATCTGTGAAACTTTGTGTAGTTATTCCATTCGGATTTTGTAGACAACGTAATTTTGCCTGTTTTCTCTTTTCTGTTAGTTTAATGCATTCCTGGTCAAACCATGGTTTGTTCCTACGTATTTCCGCGTGTCCCAATTTTTCCTTTGCTGAACTTTTAATGCTATCTCTAATTTCAATCCAAGTGTCTTCAACACTAGTGCACTACAAATTTTCTAAAACCGAGAATCTATTCGAAACTCCAATCCTGTATTCCTCTCTTACCTGGCTCTCTTCTAATTTCTTTAAATTGAATCTCTCCGTTGTCGGATAATGAATATTACCTTTATTCTACGATAATCTCTTTCGTATTATCGCTGCTACCAGGTAGTGATCAGTGTCACAATCAGCCCCTCTAAAGGACCAGACATCAATTATGATAGATTGCCTTCTTCTATCTACTAAAACGTGATCAATTTGATCATGTGTTTTTTCGTTTGGTGATGTCCAAGTGTATTTATGAACGTCGCGATGTGGGAATTTTGTACTCTTCACGATTAGGTTTTTGGATGTTGCAAAGTTCACGAGTCTAACACCGTTGTCTTTACTTTTCTTATGCAGACTTTCGTTCCCTATAATCAGTTTGAAAATACCCTCTCGTCCTACCTTCGCATTGAAATTCCCTAATAGAATTTTCATATGGTATTGTGGGAGTTGGTCAAATATCCGTTCCACTTCTTCGTAAAAACTGTCTTTTATATCGTCATCTTTATCTTCAGTTGGGGCATGTATATTTTAAACAATAATATCACACCACCGTCCCTTAAGAGTAATAAAAGAAAGTCTGTTAGTAACAAATTCAACCCGTTTAATTGCTAGTAATATTCGTTTGTGAACGAAAAACCCTGTTCCTAACTGGTGATTTTTATTTCCTTCCCCGTAAAAGAACGTAAAATTTTCGGAATTCACAGATCCATTTCCTTCCCACCTAACTTCCTGAACTCCTACTAGGTCCATCCTGTATTTCTCTAACTCATTCGTTACAGATTTTAACGCGCCTGCCCTATAAATACTTCTAATATTCCGTGTTCCAAATCTCATGTCCATTTTCTTTTGTTGAGGTCGTGCCAAGTTATCAGTCCTTGTCCGAGGCTTTTGTGAATATTTCTGAAGAAGTGCTTTTTTTTTACAGGATGAGGTTGTTAGCCTTACCCAAACCCCCAAGCTGGAGGACCACTCCTAGTCGGCTGTCCGTGACTGCTTATTCAGTATATTCGCAGTTGATCTCTATATCTGGAATCCTTCTCCTGGATCCGCAACCTGAAGACGCGCCATGCCGTGGTGACAGGATATATATCATTGTGGATCGTTTCAATGCTGAACCCCATGAACTGCACCGCAACTTTTAAGCAAGCATCCAGCAATTGTCCTCACGTTCCAAAGTCAATGCACGCCCACTTGTCGTTCAGTGAATGGTGAAGCTGCAGCACAAAACACTTTCTCACCCACCACACATATTCCTGACATTCCTCTCATCGACTACCAACTCCTCGGGCATTTTGGTCACTTCATGGCAAGGAAGACATTTGCTTGTGATCGGGCGATGCAACATGCAGTTGAGGACTTCTTTCCATCGGAGACACCACATTTCTTTCTTCTTGAAATCGAATGGGAAAGTGAGTGGCTGCAGTCGGAGACCAACTAGGTATTAAACGTGTTTTTCAATTTAATTTATTAATTTTTGAGATTGAACCGACACATATCAGTCTGACATTTTGATCACATCAACCCAATATCACTATTAGTACTTCAAGGTGTGTGTGTATAAATATTATGCTTACTGTCAAGTTTTTACTAAAATTGGAATGACAGAGGCACATAACTCTTCTAGATGTACATTGGTCCATACGTTATTTAGACTACATAATACAACAATTTTGACACAAATAACTCTTTTTTTACTTTTTAAGTCTGAAATAATATACAGTATAAGAGTGAAGTAGAAGCTTTCTACTATCGAAAAGTAATACCATTAATTGATTACAAGAGATAGGTCGCCAGCAGCAACGGAAAAATAACTACCGCAAAAGGAAAATAATTGTACAATCTGACTAAATAAAAAAAATGTAAGACAAAATTGATTACAATGTTCAATTACCTATCTAGGCACTCTCACATCTTAGTGGGTACTCTATAGCTCTTTAAGAAAGTCAAATTGTTATATATATACTGAATCAATGCTGTTTAAGAAATAATATTTTTTTTTTCAAATACCATTTTATTATGACAGTCGAAATTCATTAAAATCAGTAAATTCTGCTTTTGCTATTTCACAACAGAAGTTACACAAATTATTAGTTTATAGATTTCCAAAAGGTAAAAAATAAATGAGATTTTTAAGCATGCACAATTTTCAAAAGATTTAAAATTATTGCAAAATAATGTAGTCGAAACACAGAACAGTTATGTCTTTTGATACAACATTCAAAATTCATAGAATTTACGTATTATTCAATTGTACAGATAATCATGTGAGCAAAAGGAAAATTTATACTAATTATAGGTACAGATTTACTTTGCAGTGGCCATTAAATTATTAACAACATGTTTCATACATACCTTTAAGAAAATTGTCCTACGTTGTCATAATTCTTTTCTTTAATAAATTATTCATTTTTCATACATTAAAAAAATTAACTATATTTTTATTTCACGAAGAAATTCTTCAATTATTCTTATTGTTTTCATAAATACAATTATATCAATAAAATAATCGTAGGCCACATATCTTGCAAAGTTCATATTTTACCGATAATCAGAAATAGAAAGAAATGTTATTATTGAAGAATTATTCTGCTATTTTAGATTTGATCAGGAAAAAACAGTAAGCAAAAGAGAACTGCGATTCGAAACCGTAAGAAATGATTGACTGTATGTATTTGCTGAATCATTAACATTTCAGATAATTTGGAATACGATACTGATTTGAAATAAAACGACATGCAAAAATCACCTAGTAAATACTCATACTCTTAAGATATATTTTACAGAAAATTTTGAAGTAACCAAGATCTCTCTGTTTCACATTGCTTATTAGGTTAGTTTAACTAATCGAAAACATACTGCAAAATTTGTACTACGGAATTAATCGGATATACTATTACGAAATATGCAGGTAATCGGTATTAGGTTTGAAAGCGGGAGGCTGTAAATTTCCTTACACGAGCATTATGTTCACTACGTAAATATCAGGAAAAAATACTGTAAATGTATTTTTCATATTTGAAGAAACTGTCAACACCACCGATAATTATCAACCATTAAAATGAAATCAAGTAACTTCTTAATATCAATGCTTATATTGTTCTAAGCTTACCGCTAAAGATGGATCATGCATAGAACACTCAGTCACTTAGTTTCTCTCATCATACTGTGTAAATTGTCAAATGTTAGGCAATAACTTATGCCTAAAACAAGGAAACACTTCTTCAACACATTTATTTATATCAAAGTCGAAGCTAAAACAGAAAAATTTCAATCTTTCCACATACCGTTAAAACTTAAGTGTCTGGTCCATTTAAAATATGGTGAAGTACATAGTTCGTAATGCTAAACGCAATATTTACTAATTCTGGTGCTAAAGGGGCTACAACTGTATAAACAAGGGAACGCCCACCGCAACATATGGAATATAGTTAAATAAATAATTTCATATTTCATTTAATTCGAGAGGTTGATTTAACTGTTATAAATAAAAATTAGTTACGAAATTATATAAATAATGCTTTCAAGATAGGGAAAATTGATTAGTCTGCAAAAAAATGGTAAATTAAATGTAAATGAATTTGAATTGATTGTATTCCTACTTCTGGCATGGTATTAAATCACATGACGTCATCATAACAGGAAAAAAATAAAAATTATTTTAAATGATATACTGTAAAACTAAATAGTAGAAAAAATTGTGGAAAAACGAATAACCATGAGGTTAGCCACAAGAGAACAATTATTTATTTCGTTCTCATTCTTGTCTTAGGTCATTATAACCACTTTCGAACATGAAAGTTCACGTACGCACAAAACCTTAACGAAAAAATAATTCGAGGGTGTATATACGAAAAGAAAACACAAAAACAAAGGGAAAAGAACAATTATGATAAGACTTTAAAATAACCTAACTTTAGATTTACGCGGCCCTTGACTCCTACGTCACTTCCCTATGGCCTTACACATAAACACAGATGCACACGCTACAGAAGATCAGAATGTGGCAAAACTGGCAACGTTGAATTTCTTATGAGCAAAAATCTGAAGAGAAATCATTTGGAGATAGATTGTATCTCTAGTGGAGAATCAAGACTTATCAAACTTTTACAGAGATACAAACCAGTGATTTAAGCATATGCCTTTACAAAATCGCGAACATGGCAAATGAGATGAACGTGGAAACGTTTTAGTAGAATTTGTCGAAAATGAGAAAATGAACATTAAAAAAATTCATTCGTCAAGAAAATGTCCCACAAAAATAGATATCATGACACATAAATGGAAAAACGAGCTAAATTGATTATCTCATTTAAAATAGATACAATTTGCAGATTGCACTGTTGTACTTAAGTTTAATAAGGAAGTGATTATGAAAAAAGAAAGGTATAAACTGCAATTTGAAGATCAATTTGGGAAGATGAAAGTTTGTAGAAGGATAAGAACATGCAGTAAGGAAGATATTCAAGAGTAGTATAAGTTATTTCAATAGTAAGCAAAGAAATGATTTGTCGAGCTGAAGAAGGATGTGGACGTTTCATAAACTAACAAGATCATAAAAATTCTAATGGATTTACAAAGGTGGGAACTATTATTACAAAGAAGAATGACAAGAGATTCTCCGAAGAAACACGCTGTCTGATGAAGAAACAAAGAGAAATGAATAATGACAATGTAACATCGAAAATAAAATATATGTAACTTCGCAAGAATAAAGCTAGACTATAAGAAAATTCAAAAAGAACTTCAAAACAAGAACAATTAAAGAAATTGTGCGTCTTAGGAAGTCAAAGCGGAGTTTATATAATGTACGGAAACACATCGCAGTGCTGAAAAAGATGATAGCCCAGTCACTAAAAAAACTTGAATAATACTGGTAAAGACTCAAGAGTTCTACGATGAGTAATATTCATGCAATGAAATAGAAGTGAAAGAAGATGTAACTGCGTGCTGTAAACGTAAATTCCATGCACTATACAAAGCATAAAGCGGGAAAAGGTACCCGGGGAAGATAAAGAGCTACGTTAGACACACTAAAGACTGTTAAAGAACTGGAAAATATACTTCTGCAGCTTTATACTAAATGTCTCTGAAGAACCAGAGCTCCCGAGAAAAGTGTCATTAGAATACTACCTCAAAAGAAAGGGCACGAAGATCTACACAATTATAGATGTGTAAGTCAAAGCGTTTACAAAGTGTTTACGAAAGCGATGAGTTTCCGATTAGAAAAACAGGTTAGACCTTACTTCGAAAACAAAACAGATTGGATTTAAAAGTGGTTATAGAACAGTAGATTATATTCAAGTGATGAAGGAACAGATAGAAAGATGCTTAAGAATCAGAAATACTCGTACCTGCTGCTTTCATTAACTCTGAAAAGTTTTAGTTCCATTGAAACCTTGGCGACTATTCAAGGACTTAAATTAAATGGTATAGAAAAAACTTACATAAAAGTTATATGATAGAGAGCACTTGGAAACTAGCCAGTGTGGACATCAAACTGTTTGGCTGTACAAAGACTTAAAGAACAAATAAAGGCTGTACATAGGGTGATACTATTTCTCCCAAACTTTTCGTAAAACTACATGAAGCTGTGCTTCGATCTCTCAATTCAGAGAACAATGGGGTAAATGTAAATAGTAACATATGACCCATACTTGTTTTAATGCTGAAATATTTTCTTTTTCTTTCCTTCTATCTTTTTTTCGAAAAAAAGGAACACAATACTTCAAGATATGATAGAAGGTGCCGATTTGAAGAGCAAGAAAGTAGGGTTGGAAATTAATATGGAAAAGACGATAGAATATTTTAAAAAATCATAAGAAAATCAGAATTTGAAATTCTGTGTTTGTTGCATAAAGGGGGTGTCAAATCCATTGAAAAATGTATATAAAACTTTTGGATAAAAGTTTTATAACACTTAGTAGGAAACACTTTGATGCATAGTTTATATATTGAGGTGCTCATAACAATGTAAGACGTTTAATAAACTTTTTAAAAAGCAGACACTACAAAAGAATAAACATTTTAATCCCATTTTTCTCAAAAGTACGATTTTGCACTTTTTACGCAGCGAACACAGAATTGAAAATTTGGAATTAGAACTGAATACCAGCGTCTATCCAGGAGAGAATATATCCATGCATGACAACATTTAATATAAATAAAATAAAGAGTTTGTTTGTTTGTCTGTCTGTGTGCGGCCTGGGGACCAGACGAGTGGACCGAGAGTTACCAAAATTTGTCACGGATACCTTGCCCCAGGCTTCAGATCAAGACGAAGTATTTTTGTTAAAATTTAGAACCAGGGGGACTCAGGGGGGTGTTTACCAGGACTGGCCTGGGGACCAGACAAGTTTACCGAGAGTTACCAAATTTTGGTCACGGGTACCTTGATCCAGGCCCCACACCAAGCGAAACCTTTTCTCAAAATTCCAACCAGGGGGGACTCAGGGGGGCATTTACCGGGACATGTAAAACTAGTAGAAAATAACTGGTATTAGTGTCGAATTCATAGTTTTGGCGGTCGCTAAGATGAATGGTGAAACTCCGATCGTATCAACTTCCAAATTCACCCTATTTCGCTGCGGGTCGGGGGTCACTGGGATGAGGGAATACGGAGACATGTAAAAATAATCCAAAATGACCGATATTAGTGTCAACTTCATAGTTTTCACGGTGGCTGAAGTGAATGGTAATACTCCCACAGGCGTAGACTTCCAAATACAGCCCCATGCAAGAATGGGTATATTCAGCTAGTTAAAGACCTACGAAAGCAGGTGGAGTGCTTTCGTAAAAAGAAAAAAAATCATATTGAAAAAGAAATGCCAATGTATCTAAAGCACACAGTTCTTAAGGAATGTATTTTCGCTGTTTTGACATACGAATCAGAGATGTGGACACTAACATAACCTGACATTCGCCATCTGCTCACGCATACTACATAGTGAAACACAGAGAGACCTATCAAAGATAGAAAAATAATAACATGGACTAGAAAAATAATATCATAGGAGTACCACATATTAGTATGAGAAATACACTAGAGTGGGTGTGTAGGTAGACATACTGCAAGAAATGATGATCAATGGGTGAAAACAATTCTTAACTGGATAGCAACAAAAAGTGACCAAGGAAACATACGTATGCAAGGTAGTGTGGCGAAACGCTGCGGTGAAACGTAGAAAAGAACTGCCCAAGATAAGTTGTTGTGGGAAAAAGTTGGAGAAATCTTCATCCAGCAGTGAATTAATAAATCTTCATATATATATATATATATATATATATATATATATATATATATATAATGACGATCCCTGAGAACTCCCTTGTTCACGTCTTTTCTTCCTACCTCTCACTGATATAAAATGTCTTCCTTTAAAGTAGGATTACAATTATCAACTAATCGTAACATTATCTTTTGTCTTTTTCTGACCGAAAAGGTCTATCTAAAAATGTTTATTTAACTTCCTGTACTCTGTAGAATACTCTGTAGAGCCATATGTTTATATAAAGTATTCGTAGTTTAGCTGCTTTATAAATATAGTAACATACTGTCTCATTAATCTTACTAACACAGTAAGCTGAAGCTAAGACACTAGTGTCACCTTCTAATGGAACTTCATTGGATTCCTCAAGTTGGAAGCTCAAGATCGCTGTGTGTCTATTAAGATGTCATCTCACTTTTTTTTTTAACGTTTTTTAACATTGACTGAAGCAAATATATATTAAGTTTCATTTTTCAAAACGAAAACTTATATTTGTCTCCATTTATCATCCTTCCTTTACTGAAAATATTAATAATTGTTATTTCCAAAGAATGAGACTTTTTTTTTTTAAGGATAATACCTTAAGTTGCTTCTAACGTCACTCACTGAGAAGTTGACTACTTTTCAGTTTAAGAATAAAACTCAAGCCATCTGTCTTAATGTGACTTTGGTGTCCTACTAACCTCTGCGTTTGTCATGAGAATGAAAAGAGCATTATCTGTTATTTTGTAAGTGACGAAGTAGAGATATCGGGCTATAGAGTTAACTGTGATTTATGACTGATATGTTTAAGTTGTTTATTGATTGACCGAAATAGAACATTGGTTATTTGTAAGGTGGGATACAAGGATTGAAAGACGGAGGATCAGAAACTAAGGTTACAAGGCCGATATCTAGAAAGTTTCGTCTGTTATAGAGGAAAAAGGAGCATGAGGTAATTGTAATACGTGGAGTTGGCAACTCTGCAGAGTTTCAGCCACCCGACACCTACGGCACTAGTTGTATGTAAACACAAATGGCGACTCGCTTGGAAAAGTGGTCCCGCGAAGAAGTCCGCTCAGCTGCTCGACTCCTGTGGGCGAAATATGTAACTGCGGCTGAAATTCAGCGGCAGCTGGAAGACACTATAATGTCTCGTCAGTATGTCGCAGAACGGTGTTGAAAGTTTGCGGCTGGTAGAGAAAACATCACCGACGAGGAGCACAATGGCCGACTCAGCACGGCATGAACAGATTTGAACACAGCTGGGACATCATTGATCATTCTCCCTATAGCCCGGACCTCGCTCCAAGCGACTTTCACCTTTTCCCACACTTGAAAGAGCACCTAGGAGGCTGTCGCTTAACTTCAGACGAGGAGGTGAAATATTTCGTGACAACGGCTGAACACGCAAGGACAGGATTTTTACAAGAAGGGAATCTTCAAACTCATCCCAGAATGTGACAGCTGCCTCAACCAATATGGAGATTACGTCATAAAATAACCTAATGTATGTACTATCTGTTGGCTCTATAAGTTGTGTAAAATAATGTGTACACGTTTCATTACAGGCTTTGTAACCTTACTTTCTGATCACTCCTCGTATTCACCTTCACCTGTAATCGTATGTTTGAAGTATATTATAAATTAATAGTCTTTCAATTAGAATAAGCAAACTATCGATCGCCACATTTTACGATTCACAATAGATATTTGCCTTTTAGAAAAACACACAAAACTATAACGACTGCAATGACTGGTGAAGCCTGGGATCTATACCAATCGTAAAGCTGTTTTTCTTCATGTGGGATACATCGGGTGATTTTGGTACAATTCGGGGATTCGTTTTCCGAACGCATACTTGAGAAAATATTAAAATCAGAAGTGCATCAACAATTTTGCCAAACTTTGAAGACAATATGAACGAGCGATAAAAATACAGCACTTAAAGAACTATGACACGAACGTAACAGTTAATCGAATTAAACGGTAGCAACAACAACAAAAATATATAAGAACGACAACAAAAATAAAGAAATCGAGACTTAGTGGTATTTCCATAAAGTGTACCCTCAGCAGATGTTCGCCGTAATTTACGAGAGACGAGACACTAACAAAATTTCATGGATGGGGGTTGATAACTGGAATGCATTCTCATGTTCGATTGGGTGGTAAAAATCGGTAGATCTAGGTCAAATTTCACGACTCCTTGCGATCACTCTTATAGTATCTGCTTATATGTTCACTAGCTCATATACGGTCCGCTAAAAGAGAGACAGACAAACAGAGAGAAATAAGAGTTACGGAAGTTTCACTGTAAACATATCACACCTTAGAAATAACTAATGACACTGTGTAAATGGAAGGGAATCGTGAGCGGTGAAGATATTTATTTCAATGGTGAGATTTTCATTATGTTACCATTAACATATTTTAATTTCAATCAACACGACTAAAAGCAATAGGCCCCATTAAGAAGGCTGAAAGAAAGTGTATAGAATGTTTCGAGTAAATTTTAGAATAGTTATGAATGATATGCTTTCATAACGAGGAGAAGTGCTTTGCGACTCATAAT
The DNA here is from genome assembly GCF_964235325.1 of Thermobia domestica. Classification (NCBI taxonomy): domain Eukaryota; kingdom Metazoa; phylum Arthropoda; class Insecta; order Zygentoma; family Lepismatidae; genus Thermobia; species Thermobia domestica. Next base: position 63,990,119 of record NC_137465.1, on the reverse strand, counting down.
AACTGTAACTTATTACTATGTTAGAATCGATTATGTTGATATTCCTTGAGGGGCACCATGGCTCAGTGGTAGAGCATTTATCTCTGATGCATGGGGTCCCTGACTCCATCTCAGCTCGCACCAAGTCGACTTTGTGGTGGACAAACACCGTGTTCATGGGTTTTCTAAGGGTTCTCCCGTTTTCTCCCATTTTTTCATTCCAGCATTGTATTCATTTCTCATTATCACCGTCTTCTTTAGCCTAGCTAGTATAATCGTGAGACGTAAAATTAAAATATTTATTTTTAATATTCCTCTTGCCTTTAATTTCAACTTCATCATTGACCATCAGCCAACGAAGTACTTTTTTAACTTCCCTTGTTTTATTAGAAATTACAAGTTTATTTTAAAAAATACTACAGAGAAGGTGGGATGCAATTTGTTCTTCTTTGTAGACATCTTACCTCTACCAGTGTTTATTATCTAATTTTCCAAGCTTGATGTAAATTTAACGTAGGAGATTGCGACGAGCTATGTATTTGAATTGATCCATCGTCCCAACAATAGGTTTTATGTTCTCTTTTAACCCTCCATTCAATCAGGAAATAGTAACAATTGACAATTTCCAGTTCCAACGTTGATCGCCGTAGAACAAATATGGTACTCGATAGTGACAAGTAGTTTTTCGGGGCCGATCCGGCGTCTGAATAAAAGATACCGTACTAACTTCATCCATATTGCTCTACTAAAACCGAAAATGATATTAATTTACTACTGCTACTACTGGCATAAATATTGATTGCCATAGAGCAAAAGCAGTAAGGCCTGCTATATACTATGAGATAGGTCCTAGGAAATATCTTAGGATTTATCTAAGGAAAAATGTTACGACATATCTCGTAGGAAATTCTACCCTTTTCTGCCATACACGTAACTACACTGCACATCTAACTAATATTAATACCAGGCACTATATTGTTAAACTGCACACCCATAAAAAAAAAAAACAACAACATACAATTCAGAAGATAAATTAGCAAAACATACCTCATCAGTCCCTGTACTACTCTTCATTTTGTCGAGTAGTTGTGCTCTTTCACTTACATACGGCTGGCGGGGAGAAAACAAATTTATTTTCACTTTCTCTCAGCTGGTGTCGCTTAAATCGAAATCTTACGAATTTTCGTTGCGAAATAGAGCATGCTCTAAACACGAGAAATCTCATACGATCATCGGTCAGAACATAGGAAATGACATGTGACCTGATGCCATACACGTTAAGATTTTGACTCTAGGAAAAATCGTAACAGATTTCCTAGGATCTATCTTATAGTATATAGCAGGCCTAAGTGATAGCGTGTATTGCGTTTTTGATCTGAAATCTTCCAGACGCGGGTCGTAAGGGAAGTCACATAGGTAAAAATTAACGTTTTATCGCTTGGAGCTAAAGAAGAAGTTGTCTGATATTGTAGCTTAATTGTTATATGCATGAACTAGTACATTAGATAAGTTTTCTTCTCTTGGTTCGAAGCGCTAGAACTAATTTTTACCGAGGTGATTTCCTTTTCAGAGTCCTAGGAAGTGGTTCTATTTTTTTTTTATCCTATACCTCTATTGAAACCAGATGTTCTAGATCTACTACTTCTAGTTTTATTATTGAATTCCTATAGTTCAGAAGTCTACCACAGTTTCACATTTTGATACGAAACTCACTTGTTTTAAAAGAAAATCCGATTTTCATGAAACGGGTATTCTTTCATTCAGGCTTCTCAGTTAGATTACTTGGAGTTCAAGCTGATCAAAGATAAAGAGAAAATTTCCCTTTGCCACATCATAGGTATTCTACCACTGGAGCAGGTCGCTTGAAACAAACTGAAAAACTTGCATCCACCATGGTCTCAGCTAACTTCGTCCTCATGTGGGAATTTTGACTTAATACAGTCCATCAACTGTAGCCTCTTCCATTCCCTTCCTCTTTTTTCCTGTCACCGTACCTTCTAGAACGTCCCACATAATACAGTTCTTCCACAGTCAGGGCCGTCGCGTCGGGCGCCGCGACTAGGGGGCGCCGGGACGACAAATCAACAAAATTCAAGGAATTCAGATTATGTTGGTAAATTAAATTATCCAATTTACTTATCTAACATACACTATTATACATATACAAATATACTTCGTTTAATTATGCAGAAGCCTGGCAATTGTTTTGAACTTCTTTTCGGACATGCTAAATACATCTACTAAATGAAATCTAATCATTTCGTTATTTGAAGCACACATTTTCCACAGAGGAGACTTATGTAATATGTTAGTTCTTGCTTTTCTACAATAGAATGTCCCAGTGTTTGCTGTTCTGGTCTTACCTGTTGGGACACGTAATAACACTTCTAAAACTAATTCTGGACAGTCAATTTTACCGTTTAATAATTTATGTAATAACAACAGATCAAACATCCATCTCGTTTTTCCTAATGTTTGAAAACTAAAATACGTTACTAAGTCTTCATACGGGGTATACTTTGAATAGAAACCGGTTTTCTTGTATGCAAGTATTTTTTTTAATTTAAACTATATATTTTCTATTGCATCAGAGTATTTAGTGACATTTGATGTCCAAACAGTACAACAGTATTTTAATTTTGACCTCACATATGAAAAATATAACCTTATAAATGTTGATTCTTTTGTAGAAATCCTGCCCTATCCTATAAATTAAACCTAGGTTTCTACATGCACTACTCGTTATGGCGTCAACGTGTTGAACAATGATTAATTTGCAATAAAATTTAAATCCTAGATCTGTGATAGTTAGTGATGTGAGGTGGAAAATTTTCCGTTCTAAAAAAATATCAGTAATCAAGTAACAATTCCTCAGCAATCATAAAATTGGTTGAATTGATGTACAGAAATATTAAAAAGTGAAAGATCGTTTAAAGAATCTGAAACGTTTCATGGCCCAGACAATTTTCAGTACTATGTAAGAACAAGTTAAACAATTTTTCATGAAACGAAATATTTTCTGTCTTATATGATAAAATTGAACAACTTTTTGAGTTGGAAAATTTTCATCATTTTGAAGCAAAAAGTGACACAACTTTTTGTGAATCGGAAAGTTTTATTGCTCTGTAGAAACAAGTGAAAGGAATTTTCATGAATCGGAAAATTTTCATTACGATGTAGATACAAGTGGAAAATACTTTTCATAAGCCGGACAATTTTGGATATTACGTATAGTGATGTTAGGTGGAAAATTTTCCACTATATTTAACTACATTCACAAAGCTACAAAATTGAATTTCTTAGGAAAGTTAGTCAGCAACAAATTATAATTTTCCAATTAGCTTTCGAGAAACGGAAAATTTTCTAATATTTCAAGTTGGGAAGTAAAAGTTTACACAGTGTTTCTCTCTCTCTCTTCCTCTGCGAGCGTCTTCGTTGCTAAGCGGTTAGCATACGCGCCTTTGGCACGGAAGACTTGGCTTCGATACCAAGCGGAAGCTCATGTAGTTTGGATTCCACGTTAATCAGTTGGTCCCGTCTTATATAGTCTCGCTGCTGAAAGGGACGTTAAACTCAAAATCAATTCAATTCAACTCCTCTCTCTCTCTCTCTCTCTCTCTGTGTGTGTGTGTGTGTGTGTGTATGTATGCAAAGTGCAGAGAACATATATTGAGTTCGTAGAGTACAAATATCCCATTCTATTATTTAAAATTTCAATTTATTAAAAGTCATGAATATTTTCCGATTCATAAAAACATACTCCACTTATTCCTACATCGTTGTCTAGCCGTAAAATTTATTGGTAATAAATATTGTCTTAAAAAGTTTCATGAAGTGAAAATCTAACGATTCTTCATTTCAAGAATGTTTCAAAAACTTCAATGCGTTCTTCCCTCAGAATCCACCTTTGATCTTACAATATAAGATTTCGTCAGTTTAATACGCATAAGACTGTTTTCTCATAGCTTTACTACTTTTATAGATTTACATACTGCAATATTTATAAATAAGTAGATATGATATAAAGTGCCTACTGTAAATTTTTGACTATCCAAAATTCGAGTTTAAGTAACTCATGAAAGCAATTACTGACCATTTTCTGGAAATAAACATTTATTTATTCACATATTCATTCAGAAGAAAGAGTGAAATATAACTAATAAGGAAGCTGATTTCTGTAGTTGTTCCTCCAATAAAATAATAAAAGAAACATAAAAAGCAGCACTATTAGCGCTGCGTTCTAAAAACAAGTAATTTCATTTTAATTTACAAAATAAAAAACATATTTCTTCTATATATACTTGTTCGATCGAATCGTCATTATTTCTAATACATTTTTATACATAATAATAGTAGTTTTACAATACAAATATCTGCTCTAAGATGTTGATTATACGAAATTCCAATATTGAAATTATGATTTACGACTGTTAAACTCAATAAAATATTTTTTTCTTATTTTCTGTTACAAAAATAATCTTCATAAGGAACTTTTATGTAGTTATTTCATTACATAGGCAGGCCTACATGTGAAAAAGTAGTGAAATTTTCTGTTTCTGAAATTGATAAATTCACAAAGGTTTCCTTTCAATTTCTTGTTACATTTTAGATATTGGAATGGGATATTTGTTCTTTACGAGCTCGATGCGTTCCATACACTTTACACACACACACTCTCACACACACACACGCATACACACAGAGAGAGAAACACTGTATATTTTTACTTCCCAACTTGAAATAGAAAATTTTCTGGTTTCCGTAAGCTAATTGGAAAATGATAATTTGTTGCTGTCTTACTTTCCTCTACAGGAATTGAATTTTATAGCTGAATGTGCTGTTAAATATAGTGGAAATTTTTCCAACAAACATCACTATACATAGTATTCAAGATTGTCCGGATTATGATAAGTTTTTTCACTTGTTTCTACATCGTGGTGAAAATTTTCCGATTCATGAAAATTCCTTTCACTTGTTTCTTCAGAGCAATAAAACTTTCCGATTCACAAAAAGTTGTTTTACTTTTTGCCTCAAAATGATGAAAATTTTCCGACTCATAAAAAGTTTAATTTTTCCATACAAAACAGAAAATATTTCGATTCATGAAAAACTGTTTCACTTGTTCCTACATAGTACTGAAAATTGTCTGAGCCAAGAAAATTTTCAGATTCTTTAAATTATCTTTCACTTTTTAACATTTCTATACATGATTTCAATCAATTTTATGAATACTGAGGAACTGTTACTTGATCACTGATATTGATCACTGTTACTTGATACTGAGGAACTGTTACTTGAAAAATATAGAAGAAAATTTTCCGGAAAAATATAGAAGAAAATTTTCCACCTCACATTATGGTTAAACAACGATGTAGGAATAAGTAGAGTATGTTTTTATGAATCGGAAAATTTTCATCACTGGTGATAGTGTTTGGGGTAGACAAGGAAGTGACACTTATTTTATAGTAAAGTTAATTTGAAATCTTTGAGTTTTACGTCCCACGGTTATGCCGGAGACGGTGATGATAATAAATGAATGTAATGATGGAAGAAGAAAGTGGGAGGAAATGGGAGAACCCCGAGGAAACCCACCCACACGGTGTTTGTCCACCACAAAGTTCACTTGGCGCGAGCTGGGATCGAACCAGGACCCCATGCACCGGAGGTGAACACTCTACCACTTAGCCACCGCGGCCCTGTAAAGTTAATTGGGTTTTCTTTCCTCGTGAAAGATACAGATTTACATTTGGACACATTCAGCACTAATTTATTCTTATCACACTATATTTGAACTCTCTGTAGATTATGTTAAAGTTTCACGCAGTCATCAATTGAACTTACTTTGGAGTATAATTTGAGACCGTCGGCAAAAAGAAGAAGTTGAGAAGTTCTAATACACAGAAGAAGAAATATAATTAATATCAAGAAGAAATAACAGGAGACCTAGATTAGATCCTTGAGGGACTCCCAATAGAGTATTGAACTTGAAAATTATTGGTAAAGTAAAACATCGTCTAGGATTATTCAACTAGAACTCCCTCCAGCCCTTTGCGAGAAGAACTTCTTTTACCTTGGAATTTAACATTTGTATCGTTATTTGTATATTCTATGCTATTACTGTGTTGATGTGTATCAACTTCAAAATAAACAAGAATAGCATTCGATTTTAATAATTCAAAACCATGTTTCTATTAACTTTTATGTTTTAACTGCAAAAGCCATTTAGTTTACCATAATACCAACTTATTTTGTCTTACATTATGATTTTACATTCCATATTTAAATCTAGGAGTACAGAATAAACTCTGGTTCTTTTTCATAACACACTGGAGGGGGGGAGGACGCCTGGGAATTCTCGCCCCGGGCGCTTACAACCCACGCGACGGCCCTGTCCACAGTCAACATATAACCCAGTTTCTTTTCCTCATTTTAATTACATCTAAAACGTACTTTCCTTCCGTACTATTTTTTTTTAAACAATTCCTCACTCGCTTTCCGCTTGACACAGTTGGTTCTCTCAATTCTTCTCCACATCCACCTTTTGAAAGCCTTACGATGTTTTTGCTTGCCTTTGTGTGATCACCATGTTTTGCATCCATCTAATACAATACTCTACAAGAAACATTGTATGAGTCTTTTCTAAACTTTTTGTTCAAAACCCATAAAATATCCTTTCTCCTTCCTTTCTTTTGTTTTGTTTCTTTTGATTCTCCTTCGCAATTGATATCCTCACTAATAATACTGAACATCTTAACAATTTGAAAACAAATATCTTGTTTCCACTGTGTGCGTTATTGCTAGTTTGAGAAAAGCAGTTTAATTTTGACCTTTAAAGGTGCTAGGTATATATATAATGGATTAACATTACCCTTACTTCTGAACATTGATTGATTTACACTCCCCGTTTGAGTTTTGGGCGTAATATTTACCTAAATAAATATGTACACGCGCATTCCTACCCCATATTCTATATATATATATATATATATATATATATATATATATATATATATATATATATATATATATATATATATATATATATATGCTGACGTATACATAAGGTATTTTCTAACGGAGCAATAAAGTCAAATAAAAATGGAAGCCATGAGGTTTTAAGTAAAGAAATCGAGCTAAGAATTGGAAATGTTTTGCCGTTACAAAGTCGATGCGAATTGAACGTCATTTATCAAATCGGCTCACCCATGGGCGCTATTCATCATGGCTGGCGTCAGCTCCGGCAGAGCCCCCTCGTGTGAAAAAAAAAGAAGTAGAGAGAAATGAGTGGCTTATGGAAGTCAATAATTCACCAGCTTTTTAAAAAGAATAAAAAATGAAAAAATAATAAAAATAGAGGAAGATAAGTGAGAGATGGAATGGATCAAGGTGGTACTACATGGTCAGTTTGAATATTGAAGATAATATTTTTGTTATACTGTTTATGCTTTTTTAAATTAACACGGGATTTTTCTTCAACTTAATAATCTCAGAATGCTACTAATATACACTTTTTAATTTCTTTAACACATGAAGTAAGGGAAGACTTTACATTCTTTATTTCGTAAAATACTTGGATTCTTATTTTTTGTTGATAATCAAACATTGCAAGTTTTCATTCAGTGAAATGCATATGTAAATCGAGTTCGGAACGATTTCTTCCTTTTCTATTGACATCACTGCCATAACCGTAGGAGGAACAGGAGAGCTATAAAACGCCACATGTTTGATTTTTTTTTTTTTTTTTTTTTGCCTTGAATTTTTATGAATCCTTTTCCCACTTTTTGTGTGTTCCTTTTCCACTTTGTATGTATGTGTGAGAGAGTCAGTAAGTGTCTAAAATATTACTTACCGTGGGACAAATATTTCTCCTCAGTTTTCTTTGTGCATAATAAGTTAAAATTCTGGGCTGTTAACACAAAACTACCCCCTCTGTTCTAATTACGGACCTTGAATCTTAAGATCTTTTGCCTAGTTATATATAGACAGTCTCTACCTGGCAACTGTGTTGATACATAGCTGACAAATGACTGTCTGCATCTTTACTATTAGCTGTGGAACGGTAACACTCAGTTTTACAACAGATGTATAGATTTTGAACAGTATTCTTCGTGAAGTTTTGAGAGCGTTAAATAACAAAGCACACACAAATCAGAAACTGTATTTCTTAGTAAAATAAATTTTCACATTAATAGGAGCTAATATTACAGTGGACATTATTAACCTTGTTCCACAGTGAAATGCGCTGACGTTTGATCTTGAGAGGGTTAATAACGCATATGAGCTGTAGCACTAATCTTTCTCCCTTTTACTGCATAAATTGAACAATGTCGAATTGAATCACTAGTTATCAGGGGCGGATCCAGGAGGGGGGGGCGATCTCCCCCCAGAAGAAGAAACTTTCTTATTTTATATATACAAATAAAACCCATCCCAAAGTTTGGAGCCCTTAAAAGTAGCAGTATGAGAATCCACCGCCCCCCCCCATAAGTCGGTCCTGGATCCGCCCCCTGCTAGTTATTACGGAAATATTTACGAAATATGATCAAAATTATAATGGGTGTTTCCGGAGAACATTGCCCAAAAAAACTAACCTTAAGAACAAATTTATTTATTAACCTTTTGTATTTGTAAGTGTGATATTATTTCTGCCATACTGTAAGATTCTTAGAGAAATATTTATGTATTGAAATAGTCCTAAGAAGAAAAACACTGAATAGTTTTTCAGAAAATAGTTCGAGAAAACACCCTGTGGAGAAACCGTAAACTACCCCTTGTGGAATTTTTCGTGCAAAAATTCTATATTGTAGGCAGGGGCGGATCCAGGACCGACTTCTGGGGGGGGCGGTCTGTTGTCATACTGCTACTTTCAAGGGTTTTGAACTTTGGGATGGGTTTTATTTATATATATAAAATAAGAAAGTCTCCTCTTCTGGGGGGGCGATCGCCCCGATCGCCCCCCCCCCCTGGATCCGCCCCTGATTGTAGGAATGTTAATTAAATATTTATTTTTGGAATGAGAATAAAATCAACTGAACATATTTTTAGAAAATCGTCCGAAAAAACTTACCCCAAAGACTGAACTATCACTTACAGACTTTTTCAGCCTTAACTAATAAGCCATGTATGGTGGTGAATGAAATATGAATAAAATCACCAAAGTCGTTTTCAAGAAAATCGTCTGAAAAGGAGTCACACTTGAGACTACTACTTGTAAATTTTCTAATGAAAAAAATATTTACAGAATATTATAGATTTTTTAATGGGTCATCTATTTATGAAATGTGAACAAAATTGCTTGAGTCGTTTTTAAGAAAATCTTCTATGAAGATCTCACCTCCGAGAGTAAACTACTCCTAGATATTTACTAGAGAAACGACTTATAATATACTTAGCTGAAGTACCCCTTCTTCGTACTGGATGGATAAGGTATATTCAATAAGCCTGAGTTGAGGAGCTGGTTCGAAAATAAATGAGGCAGCTTATTCTTATTTATTTATTTCACTCATTTCTCAATTTCTCAACATATATATATAGTCATTGTCAAAAGTCTGAGCACACTACTGATCTTTCAGAATTATCCAAATAAAATACATTATGTCCAGTACGTCCAAAATTGGATGCAAGTGTGTGACATATGATCTTATCGTTTTCATTCGCGTGAACCAGTATAATAGTGTGAATAACATGCAAAAAGTATAACATGCGGAAAAGAAACTGTTAACTAAGAGTCGAAGAACGCGTTCAAGTGGTTATTTTGAGAGAAGCAAGTCATTCTCTGCGAAAAATGTCTTGAAAGATAGTCACAAAGTGGTGTAAATATTACACGGAAAAGCACTAATAATTTAAAAATAACAGCTTCTCTTCAGCAAACGTTAAATGTAAGAACAAGCAGATGGAGTAGAAGTTAACCTCTCCGGAAGAACCAACAGAACTATGGAAGATCCATTTCCAATCAATATAAAATAGGACAGTGGTTCAGCAACTTCAGATCTATGGTCTTGGGGGTGTGGTTGTGGAAATAAAAAAAAAAAAAAACATTCTTTCCACCAAGAAACATTGCAAAAATATAGTCCTGGGCAATAAAATAAAATAAAATAAAATAAAAACTGGAATGATGAACAAGGGAAAAGGGCACTCTGGACCGATGAATCTAAATTCCAACTTTTCTCCCTCTAATGCTAGAAGTTTGTGCGTCGTCGTCCCGAAGAGCGCTTTCATACCGACCTGTAAAACCTACATGGAATGGACAAAAAATGTTTCACAAGGTTTGTGAGACATGGAATTCCATAAGGAACGCGAATTAAGGCACTAACTTTGTAATACAGCAAGATTACTATCCCAAACATTCTTCAAGCTATGCAGTAATTAGCTGTAATGCACAGAAGACGCTTACATCAACAACAAATGGAATAGTCACCGGATTTGTTACTAATCGATAAACTTTACAGGACAGTCCGTAAATTGATGCCAAGGAATACTGAAGGTCTTTTGAAGGATCTTCAGAGTTACTTGAGTCTCACAGTTTTTCAAAACTTGGATATATTGATCAAACAAAGCCTGGAATTTGTAAAGCTCTTATCAAAGCTAAAGGACAATATTTCACTGAGCGCAAACGTACTCAACAAGCTTGTCTCATTGGAAAGAGGGCCATATCTTTTGATTTCTTTATGTGAGCAATGATGTTTATTTTACAGAACAAATCCAATAAATTGAGTTTTGTGTGAATGCATGCCCCCCTCCCTTTTTGTTTTTGAAATTCTGAAAAATTAGTAGTGTGCTCAGTTTTTTGACAATGATATATGTAAATAGAATATGTAACATAAATGTAAACAGAAAAGTATGTGGAAATAATTATATACCTCTAAAGTCACAAACACGCTTAATTGTTTGTATACTTCCGCAAAACATACAAATACCAAATTTTGCATACTTGTTCGTCATGTGATGTGAGTAATGGGAAAATTCCGATATCATGAAAAAGGCGACATTTTCCATGTAAATGAAGTGTCGAAATTTTTCGTCGTTTCGAAATGCTGATTTTTAGAGTAGTTCCGCACATCATAGAAACGTCATATTTTATCAGACAGTGAAGATGGGAACATAGTTTATGTTAGAAAAAAGAGCATTAAAATTCGTTTTGGTTTGGCGGCGCAAATCGAAAAAATGTGAAATTTGTAATGGCTGTGTGTAGGACGTTTAAATTCCGAGGTGATGTTTATTCTGATGCGTAGTTTGCGGATTCGCCATTAAACTTGAAAAAAAAATAGTCATCTTCGGTGTAAGAAAGTGCTAGGAATGTTATAAGGGGGCGTCTAATTCTAGACAACTTGTAGATATGGTGGAATCACGAAATTGCGTTCAAGTGTGTAGATTACAGCGTAAGTAAGGCGAAAAATCGGACATGTTGGAAAAGTCATCTTCGATTCTATATGGCGGCTCAAAAATTTGTAACCATGAAAACTGTAAGTTGAGCTCACGGTAGGTAAGCCAGGTTTCACTATGTTATTAAGGACGTAGTTCAGTTTAAGTGAAGAAACAAATCATTAGAGAAGTCGCCATCTTGAATGTAAAATTGCCATATTTTTGAATTGCCTTCATTTGGCCTCTTATGTGGTATGTTAATGATAATAAAACAAACCGAAATTAACTTAGTAAGTTGGCTCTGCGGAAAAGCGTCAGCTTTCTAAGTAACAGGTCTGGTTTCGATTCCCAGGCGATCCGTGTTTTATCGTGCGTTTTTTTTCCTGATCACCGTTGTTTCGTTTTAGCAAAATAGTTTCTGTTGGTATTTTGTGAACAAAATATTTTCGTTATTACAGACATAGACGGAAAGGATATATGTATACGCTAGCTGTTGAGATGGTCTAGAAACTAGGCAGTATGCTAGTTCTTGTGTGAAGCTTCGAGACGATACTCAACTATTCAAAAAGAAACATCTAGCTTTAAAGATGGGGCATCACCAGTTTTTCTTTCAGAAACAATGTTCCGGGGATCACAGTTAGTATTCCCAGGGGCACTGCTGATAATATTCTATTTTTGATTCTATTATTCACGTATTATTTGGTCTACTGCGGGGGCACTCTAGGAGCCCCGTGGAGGCAGTGTACCCCCCAAAAACATTTTGGAAAAAACATTGAGCATCATTTCCACGATATAGTATCTAGACAAGACAAAAATACATTTTGTCTCACGAGAATAGTGTGTGCTTCACACCGGAAATGATTGCACACAATCTCCCTTTTTATACTAGTCGTTTAGATACATGCGTCAAATCTAGGAATTGGAGATATACAGAAAATTAGCAGGCTGTAGCGGAAAACTAAGCCAACAGCGTAGTAAAAAGGACAAGGGAAACGAACGATATTTAAAAAAAAAAGTTACAAGAATGAACGGATAGACTACGGCAATCTGTTATAGACAAATTTGTGCAGTTACCTAGAAAACTGGATACATGATTTGTTCATACCTTATTTGTTCTTTAACCAATGAGCCCTTCTTCCTGCTCTAGTGACTAGCGTGTATGTCTTTGGTGCATGAAACTCTGGGTTCGATCCTGGTGGGAGAGACCATATATATGAATTTAAGCAAAGAAAAGATCGTATGAACATGGATTGAAAGCAACAGCGTTTTCATAGGAAAGGCGTTGAAAAAACGGCGAAAGCACTGATACAGTGCCGAATAGCTCATGAACGCGGAAACTGTCGGAGTAGAAATATTAGACACAGAGAGTTGCACTCGACGGAGCAAATACGTACTGATGGAAGTGAAGCAAATTTCTCGATACAAGAATCTCTACAGTTAAGAATACTTTATAGATTCTCTACAAGTCAGTACAGATCTCTGTTGACCAGCGACCGCTCAGCTCCAACATGTACGACATTTTGGGCATTTACATGAAATCTTTTGACCAGACAGAGATTTATTTTCACGTTCGTGAGATATTCAGTAGTATATCAGAGCCTTCGCCGCTTTTCAAGGCTTGACATGTGGAAGCGGTGCCAATTTCGATCCGTGTTAATCAGATATTTCTTTCTTAATTTCATATCTATTATCACCTGCAATACGTTGTCAGCTGCTATATCTTTCCTCTCATCAGACTCTTATTGTTCTTAAATGATTTCACGAAATCTATGTTCCCCCTTTTATTGTTTTAATGGTGTTTAAAGTTACGTAGTGGATCTGAACTCTAATATCCTTGTTGAGGACAAGATCTTCATTAACAAATTATGTAAATTATAAAATCCTACACATTTTTAGTTTATGACCGTTTCTTCGCAAGATTCTCTTTACACTTTCAAATATACGGTGACATTCTCCTATTCCGATTACTTTTATCCTAGTTCTTTGATATATTTATAATTTTTTTTTAGAATAATAGTAATACGTCGCTTGTACTTAGATTAAATACTATATTTTTTTCAAATAATTAACAAATTATGGTTACTAAACTCTTTGAAGGCTTTACTTAATTTCTTTATAGTCCATTTTGTTTTATATAAAAAAACAATGGTAGGTGGCTTTAACGCAGTTATGTTTTTCCTGAGAACGAACTTGTCGCAACCTTTAACTCAGTTTTTAATTATATGCAATAGTCGTTATATTGAATGACTCATTCATATAATATACTACTGCAGTGTTATTTCAGGTTTGGCATTGGCGGGGTGGGGTTCCTGTTCGACCCCAGTTCGCATGCCAAATGGACTTTGTGGTCGACAAACACCGTGTGTGTGGATTTTCTCGGGGTTCTCCCGTTTCCTTCTACTTTATTCACTCCACCACTGCTTTCATTTCTCATCATTACCATTTCCTTTAGCCTAGCCAGCATGAGGGACGCGGTAGTTCTGTGGCAAAGCGTTCACCTGTGATGCTTGGAGTACTTGGTTCGATCCCAGCTCGCGCCGTGACACTTGTGGTTAACAAACACCATGTGCCAGAGTTTTCTCGGGATTTTCCCGTTTCCTCCCACTTTCTTCGCCCCACTATTTTCATTCATTTATCATTCTTTAGCCTAGCCGGCATAACTGTGGGACATAAAACTTGAAGATTTCATTTCATAACCGTGGGGTGTAAAACTCAAAGATTTCATTTCATTTCAGTTTACTTTGGCGAAAAATTCTTCACCGATATCGAACTCAGTCAGGGCTATTGCTCTCCCCAAATGACGTCCCTGATATATACAGAATAAGCACAGTGCCAATAAGAAGCGAGGAGTAGTTTATTGGTGTATTATAAAATTATCGGTATAATATTATACTCCTGTAAAAATATTATTTTCATTTAGAGATATGAGTTATTTATTAACGAGTTCCTCCTCATACTACTAATATAACTATGTGTGAATAAGCAATTCTAATCAAACTAAGAAATCAGGAGTTTCCTTAACGGAAGTGCTTCACACACAATGAAGTCCTATTCATTCACAATGCTTCTAAACAAAAGAAGTTCTTTAAACAAAACACTTCACAAACGTTAATCCTTTCTAACTATGAAGTGATCACAGCCAACGTTCTCTGATAAAGTAAAAAGATCCCAACAAAACAGCACTCACTGCTATAACTGTCCTTGGTATCTTTTTCTGGACTCTTTCAATGACAGCACAATTCCTGACGACTAATTCACCGTCAATCTCTATTTCTCTGTCCATGGAAGTGTGAGTCACTGAATAGTCTTCAAGGGCTTCGCCATTGTCTTTGAAATGATTACTACATGCCACTGAAGCTAACAGACTGCACACTCCAAACACCACACTCCGTCCGCTGGAAGAATTGGAGGAGAGGAGAGAACTGACACCAAGCGCTATGGAAGTCCAATGGTATCTATCTGCTGTAAATATTATGTCGCAAATAAGGTTTCTGGGTTCGGGAGGATTAACGTATAATACACGTCTCCCACGTTCAATTTCGTGCCTTACCTGCGGCCAATAAACATCCAGTTGGTCTGAAGGTCGCACGTCAATCTCCAGTCCGACGTAGATTGGGACGGTGTAATCAGTGGTATCACCTGTTCGTTCCTCCGCTTCCACTAAATTCATAACACTTGAGAACACAAGCATCCCAACCGTCGACATAACAGCTGAAGGACCAGCTAAACCATCTTGCATGGCCGCAACAGCTCTGGCCGCGTCAGCTCCTGTTAGAGTAGCTACTGTGCCTAGCATGTTGACAACATCTGAAGGTGTAACGGGAGGAATGTGTCGCATTGACCTTAGAATTGATGATGAAAGTGATTCATAATCGAATGTAGACATCACTTCCTCCTCGCTGGGTACTTGTTGGATATTTGGGTCACGTGGTTCCAAAGAACTTTGATCTGGTTGCTGTGGGTTACCTTGGTTGGTCCCACTTTGCCTCCATGAAGGCCCAGGGATGTCTTCTGGGCTAGTTTCTCTTTCCATTTTTCAATTACTATCAACGGCGTTGTTTATGTAACAGATATAACAAAAGTGATCGTAATTAATAGATTTTGTATATTACTTATTGGTTTGCTTTATTTTTATTTGGATCAGTAGTTTTCTGTGTCTAGGTAAGATAAAATATTAGCTTTATCTAAATCTATGGTTACTGATTCGTAATACGAAATTTCAACAATGAAAATATGTTTATAAAAAGACATAAAATCTCTTTTATACACACATAAAGTAAATTAATATTTCGTAAAGTATAGATTTTGTTCGGAAAATTTCTAACAGCTTCTTTTCTAAGCAGACAAAGATAACTTACGCTGAAACCTGTAAAAAGATGGTAAATTAGGAGCTATGTTCTTAGCAAGAAAAATGCACTATAACTATTACTGTATATTGCAAATATGCATAAAGTTAATCGACCCAAGGACGTGATTTGGGGAATTCAGAGAGGTAGTCAGTCCCTCCCCCCCCCCCCCAGTGAGTTTGAGAAAGATATTATTTTTAATAAATAACATTCTAATATGCTATTAAAGAGCGTCTCTTATGTCATTGGACAATCTTGCTCTCCTTCGAGGCAAAATCTGGAATGGTGCTACTGAATCGAGAGTATAGGCCATATATGTATAATTTATTTTTCTTGTAATAGGTCTACACGTAGTAATGAATGATAACTACAGATTTTATTTTTATTTTTTATTTTAAAGATAATGCTAAAACCTAAAATAGGTTTGCAATCTACCTTAAACGTGGCCTTTTATGTGACGTAAAAGGCAGTTAGAAACCTCCCGGAGGCATGTCAAACGGAGACCTTTTGTCTGGGTTGCGAACCCCACACCATTCTCATATATGAAATTACTGAATGGCCTTGAAATCCACCCAGTTCCTCTGAGAAGAAATTTAAATTAATGCACGTCTTGGGGACGTAGAAAACGTATCTCAGAATTGATTAAAAACATGAGAATAGAAATTCAAAGATAAAATTCGATAACACAGAAATAATTTAAAATAAGAATTTAATGATCTGATGTTGAATAATTGAATAATTACAAACCATGGTATGGATTGGTATGACTTTAAGACTAGAGAAAACAATGCATAATCACTTACTTTTAATAACGATGATAAGCAGAACCTCTTATGGACAGAATGACGGAGTAGAAAAAAAAACTAATGATGAATACTCTGACTCACAGTCTCGATATCAAAATAGAACTTCCAATACCCGGAAGAGAATCCAGTAGTATTTATATGATTTTTCCATTCTTTGTGCGTCCTCCTAGTTCTAGAAATCATAGCCGGTCATTTGCATTGTAGAATGAATCCTAAAGAATATTCAAACTGCCTCCACTTCATACATTGCCTATTTTATACACATTTTCCAATTCAATTAAATATTTTGTTTGGTTACACATTGTGGTACAAAATAATAAGTAAACTTCTTCTTAAGGCCATAACGTCTGATGGAAACGCAATGCTCCACAAACTATTATTGGTTTAAGGAACAGGCGTTTTCAATATTGCACAGACAAAAGGTTGCAAGTGAATTGTAATTGCAACAATTTAATCTAGCCACGGCTGTTGTTACATACAGTTTAAAATATCTTGTTCAAAACAAGTAACTCTCATTTCATATTCTGAAACTCAAGAAACGTCTATATATATATATCCTCTCTCTCTCTCTCTCTCTCTATATATATATATATATATATATATATATATATATATATATATATATATATATATATATATATATATATATATATATGACCCTTTTAGATCTATATATAGGTGTTGTCGTTACTTTTCGATTTCCGCGTTTTAGACCTCCAACTTATGGTAATGCATAAATGTTGTAAGTCTTATAAATCGGCTTGGTCCGGCCGGTCGTCTTAGTCCAGTAAAGATAGCTCATTTTTCGTCCAACAAAGGAACAAATTAGTAACAAGCTGAAAATTGGTATGGAAGTAGGGGAATATGTCAGGAATAACATACTAAAAGTTCCCTAATATCCCACTGTAGCTTTCTCCGCAATTTTGGAAAAATATCCACCATCTTTAGATGACGACAAGAAATTTATGGAAATCGTCATCCTTTATGTTTTTCCTCTAGCCACCGTTCTAATTATCACAAAGCCATGGATCATATATGGTTAGAAAGCCTGAAAGATACAAAATCTAGGTAAATAACATATACGCACATCGTCCTAAGCTTCTAGAAGAAGGGGAAGAAGAAAACAGCTTACTTATGTAGAAAACTGTGGACCTTGTGGTGGACAAACACCGTGCTCGTGGGTTTTCTCGGGGTTCTCCCGTTTCCTCCCACTTTCTTCATTCCACCATTTCACTCATCTCTCATCATCACCGTTTCCTTTAGCCCTACCGGCATAACCGTGGGACGTAAAACTTAAAGATTTCATTTCATTTCATTTTTATTTAGAAAACGGTATATTTTCAGAAATCATGGGAAGTTTGCAACACAAACACTTATTGCACAACAACAAGATAACACCAACAGATGTCCTTCATATTTGTCTCAAACATAACCAACAATGACACAAATCGATGCAATACAAGCTGAGAAAAAAATGATAACCAATATTATTTTCTGACCTTCTGTACAAAAGTACATAAGATGACATTCACTTTCAGGCTCTAGTCACCTTCTGTTATTACACAGGACCAAGAGTTATATACCATTGGAAATCTTATGAAACATGAATTCGAAAGATATAACACTTATCAGGGGTGGATCCAGGACGGACGTCTGGGAGGGGGGCGGTGGTTTGTAATACTGCTTCCTAGAGCTACTTTTAAGAGCTCTAAACTCTGGGGTGGGTTTTATTTATACCTAGGTATATTATAAAATAAGAAAGTTTCGTCTTCTAGGGGGGGGCGATGGCCCCGACCGACCTTTCCCCTGAGTCCGCCCCTGACACATACTAATTAAGTCCAATCTGTGGAAGAAGCCTAAAACTCAAAATTTCTGGACAAAACGTGATTTTCATATAGATTTTGTAATATTTGGAACACTGACAATTATCGTATGTTAACAGAACTCCACCACTGTTTTCACTATCATAATTATCAATTTACTTTTAAAAATTATGTACATTTTTCCCAATGGAGTGTTTTTATAACACACAGTTTTACACCGCGCAAATATAGTACAAAAATTCATTTATGAACAGTATTAGAAAGTAACAGAATTGGTAATCTAATTTGCATGGGAAATCCGTAATTTACACACTTCAAATCACTCTCAACTGCAAGTCATTTGAATGTAATTTTGTTTTTAAATGTCTTGTTTATAACTAGAACGTAATTTTCCTACTAGTATTGTTCAAGTGAAACTTAATGTTTACATTAAACGTTAGTATGCACTTTAAGAACCTGTTTGTAACTAGTCCATTCAGACTCATTTTAGTAGAAATGAATGAGATTATCATTGTTATCTCGTTCATCTCCATGGTATTAATTTGTTTTTGCATTCATACATGAAATTCCTGGACATTGACGACAAAAAATAGAACACATAATTCTTGCTTTCTGACAACCGCACATACGATACCAACTCTTTTTACATTACAGGATATTAAATGCGTAACATTACACGGAGCGAGTTCCTTGGTCATTCTTGCTGATACACACCTGTTCACAAAAAGCTGGAAACTCGTTCAGAAACTAAGTTCGAAAAAGTGAGCCTAGATCCGTCACAATTCCCACAGATCTATACGCAGAGAATTGCATGTTCCTGCCGTTCTTTATATAGACACTAGCTGCAAACCGTACTGTCATCCGAGCGATGTGAAAATGTAAAAACAAAATCACACTACTTATTTCTGATATTAATATTGATTGCACACCTCATGCACAGTTCCAATATGCAAAATCAACCATTATCTTAAGTAGAAATGGCTGAAAACGACAGAAAATGGATATTTAAACCTCCAAGTAGGAACTTGTGCTTGGAGCGATACTATTATCAGTAATATAACACAATTTCTTCTAAGTTGCGTCTGTGGTCAAGCGGGTTTAGTACTGCTACTGACATTTCTGAAACGAAGAGCGACGGTTCGGGCCTCCGTGCGGAAAGTAAAAGTTTCCCTTCCTTTTTTTTTTTTTTTTAATATATGAGAACATTTTTATAAATATAAATTTCTACTGTGAAGTGACTGGAAACATTATCCGACGAAATGTCACTTTTCAAATCCCTGTCACATTTACTAGCCCGCCATGCTCATAATTCATATACGAAAACGCTAAAATGAGAAATATGAACACAGTTGAATACCTAAAACCACATGTCCAAAATGAAAATTATTCATATATATATTTCGGGGGGCTTTGCTAACTTCATTCTTGAAAATGTGAACATTCTACAAGATATTTCATTCACTTCACAATATTTTTTTGAATAAACATAAAATTTTGGGGGGGATCAAGCCCTGAAGTCCCCTAAAATACACCTCTATATATATATATATATATATATATATATATATATATACGCACGTTTTGACAATTGTCCCGTCGGCAGCGTATATAGTTATAATATATGAGATACGTGGAAAAGTGCCCGTTTCAGTTCAGTAGTTTGTGTTCAGGACCGGTTGAAATGAAATGCGATGTCTAATAGACTGAATCATATAGGCAAACGATATATGCTATAGAAATAAACTTTCAAAGAAAGAAAAAAATTGTTAGGAATCGAATCCCGGTCTCCTGCCCACTACGCTCACGTCTTTCCCCTACGCTACTGAATTCCTTAGATTTTCGACTTCCTGCTTACTGCTCACATAGTACTGGTACGTAGCGGGCCTGCATCTGTGGAATTATATACCTCTATAGTCGGAAACACTTAATTGTTTGTATACTTCCGCAAAACATACAAATACCAAATTTTGCATACTTGTTCGTCATGTGATGTGAGTAATGGGAAAATTCCGATATTATGAAAAAGGCGACATTTTCCATGTAAATGAACTGTCGTAATTTTTCGTCGTTTCGAAATGCTGATTTTTAGAGTAGTTCCGCACATCATAGAAACGTCATATTTTGTCAGACAGTGAAGATAGGAACATAGTTTTTGTTAGAAAAAAGAGCATTAAAATTCGTTTTGGTTTGGCGGCGCAAATCGAAAAATTGTGAAATTTGTAATGGCTGTGTCTAGGACGTTTAAATTCCGAGGTGATGTTTATTCTGATGCGTACTTTGCGAATCCGCCCTCAAACATGAATAAAATAGTCATCTTCGGTGTAAGAAAGTGCTAGGAATGTTATAAGGGGGCGTCTAATTCTAGACAACTTGTAGATATGGTGGAATCACGAAATTGCGTTCAAGTGTGTAGATTACAGCGTAAGTAAGGGGAAAAATCGGACATGTTGGAAAAGTCGTCATCTTCGATTCAAGATGGCGGTTCAAAAGTTTGTAACTATGAAAATTGTAAGTTGTTCTCACGGTAGGACAGTAATGTTTTGCTATACTCTTAAGGATGAAGTGCAGTTTCAACGAAGAAACAAATCGTTGGAGAAGTCGCCATCTTGAATGCAAAGTTGCCATGTTGTTGAATTGACTTGATCTCCCTTGTTATGAGCTATGTTAAGCATAATAGATCAAACATGAATCAACGTACGAGCATAACTCAGAGGTAACGTGTGGGCTTTCTAAGTAGCAGGTCTGGGTTCTATTCCCGACTAAACGGTTTTGTATTTTTTCTTATCTCCATTTCTTCGTATTAGCAAACTACTTTCTGTTCGTATTGCGGGTACGAAATATTTTCATTATTACATACGTAGAGGAAAAATATATATTTATACAACAACTTTTGAGATGGTTCCGAAACGAGGCAATATGTTCGTGTGAAGTTTCGAGACGATAATGAAGTATTTAAAATCAAACATATGTAGCTTTCGAAATAGAGCATCACCAGTGTGTCTTTCGGAAGCAATGTTCCGGAGGGGGAATTATTAGGGCAGGGGCACTGCTGGTAATATTCTATTTGTTATTGCGTTATAAACGTATTATTTTGATCTCCTCCAGGGGCGCTCTAAGGAGGTAGTGCCCCCCAAAAAGAGTCTGAAAGAAACATTGGGAATCATTTTCACAATATAGTGTCTATACAAGACAAAAATACATTTTGTCTCGGGACAACAGTGTCTGCTTGAAACCGGATATGATTGCAAAAAATCTCTGTCCCCTTTTATGTCCCTCGTTAAGATACATGCGTATACCAAGTTTGAAGTCAATACCACAACTGGAAAGTATAAAATACTAATTTTAAGGAAATACACGCACACACTCATACACATACACACACAAATGGGCACCTCTTGAAAATTGTCTCGTCGGCAGCGTAGATAGTTATAATATATAAAATACGTGGAAAAGTGCCCCTTTCGATTTAATAGTTTCGATGTGGCGGGACCAGTTGGAATGAAATGCCGTGTATAATAGAGTCAAGCCTTATTGTCAATCACCTATGCTATAAAAATAAATTTTCGAAGAAAGAAAATAATCAGAAAAGAATTTGATGGGGATCGAACTCAGGTCTTCTGTTCAGAAGTTCCACGTTTTGCATTATAAGAGGTATTATTTCGATGTGCTCCGAGAGGCACTCTCAAAGCTCCGGTGGTGCCTCCTCCCAATACAGGTCTGGAAGAAACACTGGGCATCACTTGTACGATATTGTGTCTCGCGATAAAAGTGTGTTCTTCAAACCGGAAATTAGCTGATATCCCCGAAACGATGCAAGAAATCGGAAAAATGATCGCACAAAATCTTCCCGTTTATTCTCGTAGTTGATCGTCGTATAACGAGTTTACAATGTATACTACACATCTAGCCTCCAAATCGGAAGTACGTAAGTATCGGAACAACAGTTTGGAAAATAATCATAATAAATGCTCAAAAAACGCCTTTTGACACTTGTGTGGTTGGCACCGTGAATAGCTATATGAGATACGTAGAAAAGTGCTTCCTTCGATTCAATAGTTTCTCTGGCGGGCAAGGTGCGAATGAAATGTATAATAGACTCAACCTTATTGATAATCAATATATGTTAACGAAATATAAGTTTGAAGAAAGAAAAAATCAGAAAAAATCGATCGAACCCAGGTCTCGCCCGCAGTAGTCTGACATGTTTCCACTGGACTACTGAACATCTTAAAATTCTTCATATTCAAGTTTCTACTTACTACTCACATGGTACATAAGGGGTCAGCATCTATGGAATTACACCTCTAAAATCGGAGTACTGATTTCATTATGTATGCGCTTTCTTACAGCATATTATTATGGAATTCATTTTTTATTTGCTGATTGTAATAAGAAATATGATTTTTAGTTATTGAGAAATGATTATCTACTAAATTGTAGTCTTCGATGAAAATATAAAAATAAATATGTCGGAAGACTGCAAATTTTTTCTCACTTTTATATAACAGATATGAAGTACCTTTGCTGCAGGTAATATGTTTGTGAAATTATCCCCAAGTACGCCATTATAATACATTGTAATATATTACACGGCAAATGGTAGTGTTTATGAAAATGCTATATATAAATGTTTAAAAATCCTGCAACAAAATTTATATTGTAAGGTTTATCAAGTAGGAGATTTCATGACATTCTCCGCTATTATGTGGCAGAAAATAAGTACTGTTGTCTTTAATACGTATAGATGTGCGCAAGGCGCGCATAATAAGCCATTTACATGATTGTCAGTGTACACGTATTAATATACGTAGTTCTTTTTAATAAATTGTATATTTGCTGTTCAAAGTGAAATTCAGGAAATAATATCCGTTGAATTGACGTATGTGTTGGTGATAAGTATATTCTTTAAAGAGAAGTAATTTCTCCAGAATAGTTTTCCAGAAGTTGAGAAGTTCATTGCAGGGCCATGACCGGGGTTCTGGGGGCGGAGCCCCCAGCAAGCATTAGTGAGTTCCTAACTAAATTCAAAACCAATCCAGAAAATGAAACAGTACCTAACTCATCATCAGAAGAAATACCAGGTTTAAATAAAATCAATGAAAAATAAAACCCACCAAATATAAATAAATCAAAAAATAAAACTGATGAAAACAAGGATAACGTAACAAGCAGGTATTCATATCAAAATCTTGAACGTTCCTATAAGTTAACGACTTTAGAAGAACCAAAATTAATATTAACTGCAACATTGATGGGTACGCAACTTGTGTGAAAAAGTTAAAGATACAATATTTCCAATATACAAAGAGGCAGATCATATCCTACTAAAAAATAATGGAATTCCAAATGAAGCACAGGAAATTCTTCGCATGTCGATGAAGTATACACAAGAGGAGACGAGATTCTGGATATCAGGAAAATTTATGAACAAGAATAACTTTCGATAGTAAGAGAGAATGGCCCTACTGCCATATTCATGTAAGGATACCGTAACATCCAGCCATGAAATTAAAATCATGCAATTAAATGCCTTTCGCTCAAAAGCAGAACTAAGAACAGTTGAAGAACATCAAATCCGCATCATAACAATCCAAGAGCCATATTCAATAGGCGGAAAAATTTCCTACTTACCTATAACAGTAACAACTTATATGGTAAACGGGAATTCCAAGAAAGAAATACTTATCTTTGATAAAACAATTAAAGCTATTGACAACTTACAACCTACAATAAATGGTTTAATTGAATTGAAATTGAAACGGAAATGTATAACTTTATATTAATTAACATCTATTGTCAATTTAGCTGTCCAATTCAAGGCTTTTTAAATACATTACACAATATAAGCAATACTTACCAAATTAATAATAACCACAGATGCCAACGTGAAATCTCCACTATGGTTCAATTCAATAGTAAACGACACAGGAATCTAGTTGGAAGACCTTGTAATGCAACACAAATTAGACATACAGAATAAACCCGGAAATTCGCCAACATAAAGAGGCAGACATAATAATGGTGGCAATATTGACATTAACAAAAAACATTAACATCAAAAACTGGATGGTTATAGAAGATGCTGCTACAAGCGATCATAATGTAATTATATTTATATTGGCCAACCCCAACACATATACGAACCAAAAAATGAAAAACCCTAATTATAGACTCAATAAAATAAATTGGGAAAAGCTTGCAAATATTTTAAACCTTTCCGACACTAATTGCTCAGATGCCTCAAACGAAATAGCAGAAGAGGTAGAAAATGCAATTAAAGAGACTCTTCTAAAATGCTCCTGCAAAAAATAATACCACTTCTAGAAAATAATTTTGGAACTCTCAACTTCAGAGACTACGAAGAATAATGAAAAGCTATCAACACTCAGCTAATCAATTAATTAACAAAGGAGACTGGAAAATATAGAATAGACAAAGAAGAATATCATAAAAATAATATAATACCAGCCCGTATTTATATATTGTGCGCCCCTGTGCTCTAAATAATTTGCCGCCCCCGCACAGAGTTCGTTCTCCCCCCACCCCCCGAAAACAACTAATATTAGAGTTGAATTCAGTTTTTGGGGTCACTGAGATGAATAGTGACAGTTTTAATCCAATTGAAGGTCATACTCCACTCTCCAGGAAGGGGACGAGATTTAAAAGTAATCGCAAACCACAGATATTAGTGTTGAATTCATAGTTTCGAGGTCGCTGAGTTTAACGGTATCATCTCTTTGCATATTTCGACTGCTGCTCTTTGTTAGAAAACAACATTGACTTATTTAACACACCATCAACACATAAATATGATACAAGGCGTAAGGATAAAATCCCCAGCAAACCGCACTGCACAAAGTTATATGAAAGGAATCCAATGTTTATGGGCACTATTTTGTACACTAAACTTCTTCAATATTCGAAGGACAGAACAAAAAGGAGAGCTCAAGAAGTTAATGAAAACATATCTGTTGCAGCACTGCTTTTATTCTGTAAATGATTTTTTAGATATGTGAATGAATTTGTCTATTGATAGTTTTGGAAATATATATTGTTTTGTACTGCTTTTATATCGTAGATGTAGCATAGTAGTTTAATTCAATCGGTATATAGGTATATTTGTCATTACTACGTATTTTATATTTTTTACCTTTGACGAGTCATTCATACGCACGTAATCGTGCAATATGTATGACTAAAAACCCGAAATAAATGGATGAATGAATGAATGAACTACCGTAATTAGAGCGAATTAAACACATTAAAATATTTTCTCGTCCTTGCGCGGGACTCTGCGGGTTGCTAGTTTAAATATTACTTTATTGTGAATCAATCTTTAAAAAATACGTACGTCTGTACGATTTTAAAAAATCAAATCGTACAGACCAACCTGTCTTCTAAATACCATATTGCAGGAAAAATATTCGAGGAAACACAAGTAAACAGGATTAACAAATTACGTCCCAATCTAGATGAAGACAAAATACAATACGGATTCAGAAAGAATAAATTCATAGAAGATACAATAATCATATTTCTTCATATGATCGACAATGATAGTGTAAATCATAAATATACAGCAGCAACGTTCATAGATATTTCTGGAGCTTTTGATGATATTTGGTGGCCGGCTCTTTAAAGAATATGATTAATTTAATTTATCCGAATCACTTTTGAAAATTATAGAAATTAATGTGACGACAGAAGAGCGACATTAATATCGCTTTGTAGAGGTTTTTCTAAGAAAATTCCAAAGGATGCTCACAAGGGATAATGCAGCCCCTATTATGGTACATTGTTATCAACCCTTGCTTAAAATTATTCAATAATACGGAGACACTGCAATAGTAGTTGCCTATGCAAATGATTTAACTATACCTAGGTAATGATTGGCACACAAAGTAGACAACAATTAGAGTTCAAGTTCAAAAAAATAATGCAAAATTTGAAAGTCTGATGTGATAATAATAAATTGCAAATTTCAATAGACAAAACAAAATACCTGCTGGTAAATGAAAAAATAATCAGAAACCCAAACAATAAAATACAATAATCAAAATATAAAAAGAATGAATGTAAAAAATCAGGTATAATCAACATGATGAACAAAAGAATTATAACTCATATAAAATCATAATTAACAAAACCAAGAAAGCAGCTCATAAAATTATAAAGATAAGCTCTTTATACGAGGTGTGATTGGAAAGTTTTAAGACTGGGCTTGTAATTTAAAAATGGCAGTACTTATAGGCTATTGTGATGAATCTCCTTTAAAGTACCCTACTGAATGAATACACCGATTCCAACGGTGTTTCCACTTCTGGAAGCATTCCTGAAAATTATTTTCCGTGATGGTGTGAAGCACTCTCTCCTTATTTGCTTGAATATCCTCAATTGAGTCAAATCTCTTCCCTTTCAATGACAGTTTTAATTTAGAAAAGAGGTAGAAGTCGGCCGGGACCAAATCTGGGAAATATGGGGTTTGCGGAAACACAGGAATGTTGAAAATTCATGGATCGAGAACACACAATGCGCTGGTGCATTGTCGTGGTGGAGAATTCAATTCTTTTCTTTCCAGAGGGCAGGCATTTTCCGCCGCACATTTTCTCGCAGACGATGAAGGACACTTTTGTAGTATTTCTGGTTGACTGTCTGCCCTCTAGGAGCAAATTCATGATGCATGATACCCTTAGAATTGAAAAAAAAACATCAACATTGTCTTCACATTCGACCGACTTTGTCACGCTTTCCTTGGTCATGGTGAATCTGGGCTCTTCCACTGAGAAGGCTGGGTCTTTGTTTCAGGGTCATACCCATAAATCCATGATTCATCACCTGTTATTAGCCTATTCGGAAATCTGAGTCCATTTCGGCTCGATTAAACAGTTCTCTGGACACTTCAAGTCTGTGTTGTTTCTACTCGTGTGACAACACTTTTGGAATGAATTTCGCGGACGCTCGACGCATGTTCAAATCATCAGTTAAAATTGACTGAACCGCATAGAAACTTAAATTCAGGTCTTCATCCATCTCCCTAATTGTATGTCTACGGTTCGAGCGCACTAAATCGCCAACTTTCGCAATATTTTCGTTAGTTTTTGATGTTGAAGGCCGGCCAGACCGGGGGTCATCCTCTACTGACTCGCGGCCATCTTTGAATCTGTGAAACCAGATAAACACGTTTGACTGGCTCAGACATTTGTCTCCAAAAGCTGTTTTTAAGAGTTCATAAGTCTCCGAAGCAGATTTCCCAGTTTTAAAACACAATTTCACACAAACACGTTGTTCCAATTTTTTATTTATTTTGTGCACTTAAAAATCCGCCAAGACACACACACACGCCCGCACTCAACTGGTTGCTACGCCGTACTGAATAAAGATATCTCGGTGCATGTTTCAACATGTCTCAAGGACACACCAAGCCACCGCTTCCATGCCAACGGGCGAGTATATCTACTCCTCCTGAGTGTTGTCATCTGTCTTAAACTTTCCAATCACACCACGCATGTTTCATATACCAAGAAAGGCAATACTAACATACAATAATGTCATCTTCAACTCAATATTAGACTATAAAACTAGTGTCTGGGCCAACCGTTTAAACAATAAAAAGAAACAAGAAATGATTGATGCAGCACAACGCGCAATTTTGAAAAGGTTCATCGGCGCCTATTTAATAATACCTACTCAACACTCCTATTATAGTGGTATTACTCCTGCCAGTTTGATGAAGAAAGACGAACAAGTCTGAGCAAGTAAAATAATGGTAGACCACGTCAATAAAAACAATATCAAGGAGCTTAGAGAGTGGCAATAACATTGGGAAACTAAAGATAGGGTAAGAAGGACGTATGGATTCATTCTTAACATTAAAGAAACATTAGAACTCATTTCCAACAAAATAATGAACTCATACACTTGTTATCGGGAAATGGTTCATATGAAGCAACTCCACACAGGTTGGCAATCAGGATGACGCCTCTATCACTATGGAGCCATTAGAACCCCAGAGTACAAGGTTTTCTTTCGCAAAGATAATATATATATCTAACCCAAGACCTGAGTCCGTTACAATAGAATTACAAAATGTAAATATAAATGACATATTAACACTTTCAATTTTACTGTACTTGTAGTTTCGGAAATCAGGCTGTAAACTTGAGTTATATATTGTTTTATTTAAGAAAGTAATTTTGGGTATTTTGTGAATAACCTACAGGCAAACCTGATCCAAGAATGATTTTCAGTCGCTGTAGAAAGAGAAATTAAAAAAAAAAGGCGAGGTGTCTACTAAAATTCCAAAATGAAATTTCGTGACATTTTGTGACCTTTTCTTTCCCAAACCACAAAATTTATTAACATTCTCAAGAGTGAATTTGGGTGTGAATTGGGACGAATTTTCATGCATGCGATAGACGCGTGCTTTGCTTGCGATTTGGTAGCGTCTAAAGCCGACCATAAACATTTTTGGTGATGAATTTGGACGTTTCATAGAACAAAAATTTCCAGTCTCTACTTACATTTATACAGATAAAAAAAAATCGTGACCCAAAAGCTAAATTTTGTGATTTTTTCTTGACTTTCATAACAGTTTTCATGACTTTTGTGAATTTCGTGACCAATAGACACCCTGGTTATCATTATCACTGACAAAACTTAAGCGCTTGTTGCGCAAGCAGCGAGAAGCTGAAGCAGGAGAAGTTCTTTATTGCACATTTGTACTAGTGCTTATAAGAGTGCAAGGCCTATTTCCAAGCATAAGTTACCGTGCATTTGAGTTGTCGCTTTCAGTTTTCCGAACATGACTGTGCCAGAATTAGTGTTTCCAAACATGACTGTGCCTTATACAATCCCAGTTTTTGAATGGTAGACATGAGTCTCCATCAATGAGTAGAGGTATAGTTTCCCTTTTGACTTTTTTTAAAGTTACGATATATTAATTCATAAGAGATTAGACAAACAGGTAAACAAGACAGCAAATTGCAAAGGAAAAGATAGAAGGTCCTTGAAATCAAATTCAATATTTACAAAATGGAAACAAATGTTTGCAAGAAATATATATATATATATATATATATATATATATATATATATATATTGGTTATTCGGTTATTCACATATGTTTTGTACGGAAACCGGAATTGAAGTACTACTGAAATACAGAACCCATTTTGCACAATGCATATTCAACAGCAATTGGCATACCAAGGGACAAATTTCTTTTGAAATTTTGGCCATGTTACATGTCAAATGATAATGCCACGCAAGTAGTTAGAGATCAACAAAATTATGACCCCCTTCATAAAATTCGACCATTATTGAACCAGTTGGAGAAAAATATCGGGAAGTCTATACGTCAGAGCAAACTTTTACCTAGGTACAAGACAGGTAGATGAGGCAATAAGTGGATTTAGAGGCCGCAGTTTCTCAGGATTTATATATGAAAGGGAAATCGCACAAATATGCCATCAAAATATTTGAACTTTGTGAGGCGAGAAGTGAGTTTGCTTGTGTTACTGCTGTCTGCTTTATTTCTATTATTCGACTTAACATTCTGATTTACATGTACTGTATTAACAGAAGCAATAGCCTGTGAATGAGAGGAGGATGTAAAGAAAGGATTTCTACGCTTCAAATGCGAACGCTCATAAGATCGTATACACACAGATTTTTCTTTGTGTGCGTGAATAGCTTTTGAGAGCGCGGTTCGTTGCACCAGGTCTTCAAGTTGGACTTTGATATCCTGCAATTGAGCTATCAAGGTATTTTTTCCTTCAGGCTGAATTACAGCTTCTGAGTATTAAAATCTAAAGTATTTTCTTTTTGCTGTATAGCATTATTACCAACAGGATGTATACTATGTTCGTCTGTTATTGCCAAGGACTTCAGTCGCTGACTACGCATGCTGACAAGAAAATTAATTCTTTCTTCTAAACCTAATAACTTTGCTAACTCAATAACAGACTTAAAGGATTTTCTTGCCACTGCTGAATAAAATGAGGGCAATAGCCTGTCGATTATCAAGTTAATCTGCTCGGTTAACAACATCTTCGGATCGTACTCTAGTATTAATTTCTACTTGTGAAAAATGTAATATAAAACAGGTTCAGAATCTAACTGTTCCCTATTTCTCATTTCTTGCTCTAAAGCTTGCGAAACTATGTTACCTTGATAGGCCTCTATTATTTTTTTTCTTAATTTGAATGTACACACCTGTTCACAAAAAGCTAGAAACTCGTTCAGAAATTAAGTCCGAAAAAGTGAGCTTAGATCCGTCACAATTCCCACAGATCTATACACAGAGAATTGCATGTTCCTGCCGTTCTTTCTATAGACACTAGCTGCAAACCGTATTATCATCCGAGCGATGTGAAAATGTAAAAACAAAATCACTACTTATTTCTGATATTAATATTGATTGCACACCTCATGCACAGTTCCAATATGCAAAATCAACCATTATCTTAAGTAGAAATTATTGAAAACGACAGAAAATGAATATTTAACCTCCAAGTAGGAACCTGTGTTTGGAGCGATTCTATTATCAATATTATAACACAATCTCTTATAAGTTGCGTCTGTGGTCAAGCGGGTTTAGTACTGCTACTTAAATTTCTGAAACGAAGGGCGACGGTTCGAGCCTCCGTGCGGAAAGTTAAAGTTTTTCTTCCTTTTTTTTAAATATATGAGAACTATTTTTATAAATATAAATTTCTACTGTGAAGTGATTGGAAACACATTATCCGACGAACTGTCACTTTTCAAATCCCTGCCACATTTACTAGTCCGCCATATCCATAATTCATATACGAAAACGCTAAAATGAGAAATGTGAACACAGTTGAATACCTAAAACCACACGTCCAAAATGAAAATTATTCATATATATATATTTCGGGGGGCTTTGCTAACTTCATTCTTGAAAATGTGAACATTCTACAAGATATTTCATTCACTTTACAATATTTTATTTGAATAAACATAAAATTTTTTTGGGGGGGGATCAAGCTCGGAATTTCCCTAAAATACACCTATATATATGCTTGTATTTTTTGCATTACAAAAACTTAGGCTACCTCAATCGGGATTCTTATAAAGCAATTTAAACAATTATTTAGAAAATATGTACTGCTTAAAATCGGATTAAATCGCAATGCCAGTAATCTGTAACATCTTACATTTTTATTTATTTACAGTGAATGTGCATTTGTTTTATACAGTATAGCATGGATATTAGCTGCTACATAAGAAACAATTGTCTATAATTGAATTTAAGTAGGAAATCTATATAGTTATTATAAGAAGTTTGTGAAAATGAAGTGTATAATAATGGTCGTATCTGAAATAGATGTTGCGTAATGGTGTAATTGGTTACTCCACCAGCTTTGGAATACTGGGTTTAGTACTCCCAGTACTATCTTCAAACTATCCATCCTTAGGGATGCGTAGAGTCGAGTCGAGACAGAATTTTCCTGACAAAATTCGAGTCGAGACACAGCTCTTCCAATAGAAAAACATACATTTTTCGAGTCGAGACATCACTTTTACAGCATATTGTCGAAACGAGACGGCCTCAAATCTTATCTCGTGCGCATCCCTATTCATCCTACCTAGATAAAATCAATTTTGGATGCGAATATTCAATTTCTTTTAACGATAATTGTAATCTACGATACAGATTGAAGTAAGATATTGGCTTGAACTGCTTTATTACCCACTTAACCTTCGTATACTGCAATTATATCTAAGTTTGGCATAAATATTTATTATATTAGAATGTAAACACTGAAGAATATATATTTAATATTAACACACAATGAGGAAGAACTCAATGCTTATAGTAATTAACAAATTGGTTGCAAGTTTATTTAAAATTAACTCTCTTGAAATCTAAATCATCATTATTAGAAAGAAAGCAAGAGAACCGTTTTGTTAATTTGGACATGTTATAAGAGATTGAGGAATGTGTATTTAATCGAACAGAATATATAAAACTAAATGGAATGGCATATGGAACCGAACTTGAAAGAGGATAGGATGTGTAAATGCAAAATGAAAGAAAGCAATGGTTAACAGTAGTAGTCACTACTTACAGCAGTAGTCACTAATTACAGCAGCTATCCCCCCCCCCAAAAAAAAAAGTTCAACAATTCTGAAACATAAGGGCGTCACATTTTCTTCGTTTCCTGACAAAATTGAAAAATGGATTTTGCATATTTTTCGTTTATACCCCTTCAATATAGTTAGCTAACAAACCAAGTACGATCGACTGACTAGACGTCAAGTGAGTGAAATTTATATAGGAAGTTTCGATACAGCGTTCACCGAAGTGACGCAGACGTGGTGTTGAAGCTTCTGGTAGGTCCTATTTCGTAATGGATTTTAGGTCAGTGAGATTTCTTTATACGTATCAGAAAGCTCTTTAACTCCATACTAAAGGCATGTCGTATGATTTATTCAAATCGTCAGATATTTGGACAACCATGAGCCCAATTCGTTTTGCTATTTGGTCTAGGAATTAGTTCGTGCGGGTGGACAAGAGATGGCGCAACGAACGGAGCGTCCCACAGTTCCGTGTATCCACACATGTGTTGCAAACCCCTGTCATCGCGTATCGTTCGTAGTATAGGGCAGTGGATTAAAGCGTCAACAACACCAGTTTGTAGTTAAGTGAACATGGCGCAATTTGTGCCTGATAAAGTGTTTTTGCGGGGTGTCCTGCTGCATTACTTTAACATGCAGAAAAGTGCGACTGAAAGTCATCGTATTTTGGTGGAAGTGTATGGTGACCATGCTCTAGCTGAGCGAACGTGTCAGAAGTGGTTTGCACGGTTTAGAAGTGGTGATTTCGGCTTGGCAGACCAAGAGCGAGCTGGACAGCCAAAAAAATTTCAAGACGAAGAATTGACAGCATTGCTCGAGCAGGATTCGTGTCAAACGCAGGAACAACTTGCAGCAGCATTAGGCGTTGATCAAACAACAGTCTCCAAACGCTTGAGAGCCATGGGAATGATTCAAAAGATGTCACATTGGGTTCCACATGAATTGAAAGACAGAGACGTTGAAAGACGAAAAACCATTTGCGAATTGCTGCTTCAACGACAGAGCAGAAAGGGGTTTCTGCATCGAATTATTACGGGTGATGAGAAGTGGATCCATTACGAGAACCCTAAACGAAAAAAGGCCTGGGTGAAACCAGGTGAACCAGGTCCATCACAACCAAAACGAGATATTCACTGTGCAAAGGTTATGCTGT
Organism: Thermobia domestica; assembly: GCF_964235325.1. Taxonomy (NCBI): domain Eukaryota; kingdom Metazoa; phylum Arthropoda; class Insecta; order Zygentoma; family Lepismatidae; genus Thermobia; species Thermobia domestica. The sequence goes on along the minus strand of NC_137465.1, from coordinate 63,956,548 downwards.
GCATATGGTGGGATATGAAAGTTGTGGTGTACTATGAGCTGCTGCAACCGGGTGAAACTATGAATGGAGAACGTTATAGACGACAATTAATGCGTTTGAAGCAAGCTCTGGCCAGAACACGACCAGAATGGGAGAACAGACATGATAAACTTATTGTTCAACATGATAACGCTCGCCCACATGTCGCAAAACCGGTCAAAAAATATTTAGAAAATGTCGGATGGGAAGTTTTACCCCACCCGCCGTATTCACCAGACGTTGCTCCTTCGGACTACTACTTGTTCGATTGCATGAACAACGATTTGATTGGACAGCGGTTTACTTCTTCAGAAGATATCGAAACATGGGTCTCTGACTGGATCGCTTCCAAGGATGAGGACTTCTTTCGCCACGGAATCCGTACATTGCCTGACAGATGGGCGAAAGTGGTGGCTAGCGATGGACAATATTTTTCTTAAGGTATTTATGTATTTTGTGTTTGTACTACAGCTTCAATGTGTGCGTACCAACCGCACGAATTAATTCCTAGACCAAATACATTGCTCAAAGTTTAACTTGAAATAAATTCTTACTTTTCCACGGAAACACAAACTGTTTGAATGCTCATTTTATTATGGGTGAAATGTATAATTCTGCAAGTAATAAAAATTTTCATGTCCATCTCCGAGATACGACCCCTCGTCCTTTGCCTCAGCAGTTCGACACGTAGACAACTAGACTAATTGTCGTTGGGTAACAGCTTACAGAAAAATCGGTTTGAAATGCACGAAGGAAATTGAGGGCATTGATTATAGCTGGATTGAGGCAACTACCATGTGCTCCCATGTACACATAATTTCGAAATACTTTATCCTTAAGTATTACAAAGATGAATTGTTTCTACAGTACAGTTAATAACGGATCAATATATCTTATTACACTTAAAAGAGGAAAATACAGATTTACAGAATGTTTTCGATTGTGAACGTTGGATTGTGGGTTCGAACCTATCATCTTTGGTTTACTGTTTCCCGAAGATACTCGAAGTTGAACTCAGGAAATTTTTGCCTCAAACGACCAATATTACACAGTCCAAGTTGTTCAAAAACTAGTTCTTATAGCAACTATAGTGATTTCCTAATTAAATTTAATTTAGAGTTACCCCGTGCCGTAAGCGTCGGTGGACCATCGATGGGTAACTAGCGACCTTTCGCCAAAAATTGATGGCCCCACTGCAACGATCCGCAGTGGCCCCACTTCCGTTTTGAACATTATACCACCAGTGGGCCACCGGTGGCAGAGACGCGACGAAATGCCAACGAATTACAAAATTACTCCACCAAAATATGTTAAATAGCCTATATGTATGATTCATTTACATTGAGATGAGTCTAAAAAGCACTTACAAAATATATATAAAGTTCTCCCGGAATGGCACGAAACAGCAACCTTGTGATGTAGAAGCATGGGTTACTCTTGACCCCGGAGCTCACTTTAGGAACATTCGTCAGGAAAAACAAATATATAATAATAAATGCGTGCACATGACTGGCGATAAGTCGTTTCGGTTCCTTCCCCGATTCTCCGCGACGAATCAAAAGACGGACCGAAAAGACGTCATCGCCGCTACGTGGTGGTAACTGCAATACACCTACTCTAGATGTCTGTTTCGACTCGACGAAACCCTGCCACCAGAGACACACTAGCGGCAATCTTTCGATGCGTCGCTATATCGACGATCGACATTTACCGGCAAGTGGGCCACTAGATATTGGCGACGTTAACGGCATGGGATCAAGTTTCATCTCACAAATATGAGATATTCTATTTTTGGCATAAATTTTAACTCCTCTCCTCTGTTAGATACGCATTTTAATAAAAATGACGTGACAAGCCAGTCCGCGCATGGCACTCTAAAATGCTCTAGGAGGGGCTATCTTCATGGTTGCTATATATTATGTTCGGTATTTCTGTTTGTATACATTTCGTGAGTCAGAGGGCGGCCCACCCTGCCCCCTTCGGGTGCATATGAGTCAGAGGTAGGTGAAAGTGTTTACTAATAAAAATCATTTCAAACGGTTAAGCCATTTTTTGTTCTGATAGACGACGTCTTTTTCATTTATATCCTATGTAGATACCGGTAGATGCAGATTAATAGCATTATTACTGTCTTATTATTTATTTCATTTTTATCATATACTTTTCTCAACGCTTAAGTCCTTTAGACTAGAGAAGACGGGTGATTCATGCAAATAAATTCTAGTTCAAGTAAAATTTTAATGGACCCTTAACGGAAATTGAACCCGCGACTATAAGACCCAACAACGAACGCGCTAGGCATTAGATATTAAAACAAAACTGACTTACCGAACGTTCCTCAGTAACTGATTTTTTTATTTTTAATTGTTTTACTCGGTTTTATAGTTTTAGCAGTACCTCTTTAACAACAGGGGCACGAACACAGAATTATCACAGATAGGTAAAAACACAAGCCTCTCCCAGCGGGAATAGAACCCGGTACCCCGTACACCAAAGGCACACGTGCTAACCACTGGGCTATCTGTGTAGTGTAAACAAAGGAGCAGAAATAAATATATATTGCAGATTCCGACGAAATGCAAACGTCCCAATGAAAGCAATATTAAAGGAAAAATGGAAAAACTTAGTGAGCTCTTGAAAGAGCTCGGTCACCTGGCTATGAGACAAATCTTTATTCAGGTATTAATATCTCGTATAATCGCCGTAGCTTCGATGACGCATCTTAATCTTCTTGGTAATGAGTTAACCAAGCTAGCGACATATTGATGTCCCTGTGCTATTTCTTCCCACGCGTCAGAAACTAGCTCCCAAAGTGCGTCAGCTGTCCTTGGTGGGGGATCAGGCCAACTTTCGTGTAGAGTTCTTGTCACTTCCGCCCATAGATTTTCCATTGGGTTCAAGTCAGATCCTCTTGAAACCCAGTCGACTAGCTCAACGTTGGGTTCCTCTTGGAACCAGGCTAAACTTCTACAATGCCGTCTTCAAATAAATTTCTCGCAGCGGGAAGCAGGCCATACTGCACAATATCCAGATACTTCTGGCTGTTCAATCGGTCTTCTATACGGTGTAATTCACTAACTGTATTCTTGCACAGCCATCCCCAGCAGTGGATAGTAACATGCCCCATTCGATGCGTTCTGTGCATGTACTGTGGATCGTAACGTTTTCCTGTGGGTCTATACACAAGTCGAGGACATCATTTGCTGAAGAGAATATCTTTTCGTCTGTGAAGATTACATGATCCCAGTTACGACCAATATTTGCCTCAGCAAATGCTAGTCGATCAACTTTATGACTATCCGTCAATTGCTCCTTACACGCGGCTCGATATGCGTGAAGCCCTGCATCTTTCAGGCGTCGCCGAGCGGTGAGGAAGGAACCAGGAAAACGAGACGCTGTCACTAACTGCCGGGATGACATGAAAGGATTGAGACGGCTTACATCAACTAGGGCCCAATCTTGTTGTGGGGTTGAAACCCTTTGAAGGCCAGTGCCAGGTTTTCTAGACACATTACATGTTTCTGAGTATTTCTTCCACCAAGTATATGCTGTAGAACAGGGAACACCAAGACGTTCGCTTTGTCTCACACTCATACCACCGTATTCAACAAGAGCAGTAAGATGCTCGCGAACATTCTGACCACGATGAGCCATAACTAATGAATGAATTGCAGCTGTTTGGCTGTAGGTGATTTCGTTGCTCGTAGGCTTAAGTGGAGAAACTCGTCTGCTGTGACAAGGCATACGTCATGTTTTCGTAGTTCAGCAATTTTCACGAAAAAAAGTGTTACACACACACACACACACACACATATATATATATATATATATATATATATATATATATATATATATATATATATATATATATATATATATATATCAGGAACATGAATAATTTACATTTTTGACGTCTATGTTAACGTTTTCATACATAAATTATGGAAATGGCGGGCTAGTAAATGTAACAGAGATTTGAAAAATGACAATTCGTCTGATTGTTTTTCCAAGCACTTCAAAGTAGAAATTTATATTTATGACAATGTTCCCATATATTTAAAAAAAGGAAGAAATAAAAACGAACTTTCCGCACGGAGGCTCGAATCGTCGCCCTTCGCTTCAGAAATTTCAATCAGCATTACTAAACCCGCTTGGCTACGGAAGCACTTAGAAGGAAATGCGTTATAATATTGATAATTGTATCGCTCCAAGCGTAGGTTGACACTTGAAGTTTTAAATAGTCATTTTCGGTCTTTTTCAGTAATTTCTACTTATGATATTCATTGTTTTTGCATATTGGAACTGTGCATGAAGTGTGCAATCAATATTAGTCTCAGAAATAAGTAGTTTGATTTTGTTTTTACATTTTCACATCGCTTGGATGACAATACGGTTTGCAGCTAGTGTCTATATAAAGAACGGAGGGAAAATGCAATTCCCTGTGTATAGATCTGCGGGAATTGTGACGAATCTAGGCTCACTTTTTCGGACTTAGCTTCTGAACGAGTTTCCAGCTTTTTGTGGACAGGTGTATACATAAGGTTATCATATTCTGCGGTCGATTGTAAAGCTAACAAGAAGGCGCGAGCCCCATTTTCCAAGCAATATGGCAACAAATGACGTTTCTGTACATCACGAAGGTTATGAAGGATAGAAAAATTCTCAAAATGATTTAAAAATAACTGAACTGATTCGTTCAATTTGCCAAAAATCTGGGCGGTTCTATTAAACAATCTAACGCAGATGAAATAACTCTAGTATTCTCCATTATAGCTATTTTCTAAATCACAATTCCAAATCACACTAATAAATAAATATCTTACACTACTATGCATATATATATATCCAACAAAAGAAGCACTGACCAAATCTTAAAACAAACTTTATTTTAAATTATAATAACGGTTTCGGATAGTTAACATATCCTTCTTCAGACAATATCGAAAATAAATGAAAATACAGACACATATATAATCATTGTTATGACAAAGTTTTAGTTCTTTAACAGTCATATATATAGTCATTTTTATCAAAACATTTAAATTCTTTTGACATATATATAGTTATTATTGTATTTTTTTTCCTATTTGCTGAGGCCTTCAGCCAATCCCGTAAGGCTTCTTGTTCACTTTCCAACTATCACGTTCCGCCATTTTTGTTTCTTATAAAGGCCTTTTTTATTTTCTTCTTGTCTATGCTATCCAAACTTCCTTGCCACAATTCATTAATAAGTAAGCCTCCTGTCCAGTTCATCAGTTTATCTCTTCCTACCTTCTTTATCCAATCTGCTCCTTTCCACTTCCTTATTCTCATTCTTTTCTCCATCTCCAATACTTCCGTCTTATCCCAATTAATTCCGTGATTCGTCTCCTTAACATGTTTATATATGGCATTGGTATCTTTCTTCCTCCTAACATCAACTAGGTTAAAATAAAGTGTGTTTTAAGCTTTGGTCAGTTTCTTTTGTTAAAATAATCAATCCAAAGCCATGGATAGTCTTACTATATATATCCAACACCAAAATATAAATGACACTTCTTATATACTACTAGAAAGAAAAACGAAATATTAGAATTTGGAAAAAATTTCTCTTCTCACCTACTTAATCATTAAACAAAGAAACAAAGAAGTTACTCTAAGTGAGCAAATGCACAAACGTAGCGAGGGTGGGAGGGTGGTCTAAAAGTAACTCTACTCAATTTCTCTCAGAAAAAACTATAAAGTACACTGTACTCGTTACTCAAAATGCATCGTCATTATATTCAACTCAATAGGATTTATCTTTTAAAAATCTCTAATATGCCTGACTTATATATCGAAACTATGAGCTGTACTTTTCTTTTAAGAAAAAGGGAGATTTTGGAATCTTACAGCATCTACCACCATGTGCCGTTCGGCATATGCAAAATATTTGGAAATTTGGGATCGTTACAACGGCGTAAGCCTCGCAGCATCTCCATCATGTGCCGGTGCTGTGCCATTAGTTGTTGTTCAGAATAATCTCTAAAATACTCATAGAACAATGTAACAATTGGGGATGAAACTGATGCACAACACGGTACTTAACTGCGAAATTATGGTTGAATTTAAATAAAATTCAAATAGTAAGATTATTCATGGCTTTGGATTAATTGTTTTAACAAAAGAGACACTGACCAAAGCTTAAAACTTTATTTTAAATTATAATTTGTAACTGTTTCGGATATCTAGCATATCCTTCTTCAGACACGATCGAAATTAATGAAAATACAGACATATATATAAATGTTGTTATAACAGAGTTTAAATTCTTTAACCGTCGTATATATAGCCATTGTTATAAAAAATTTAAATTCTTTTAACAGTCATATATAGAGTCATTGTTGTACTTTTTTATTTTTATTTATTTATTTATTTATTTTTCTTATTTACCGAATCCTTCAGCCAATCCTATAAGTCTTCGTGTTCACTTTCCAATTCATCACTTCCTTCATTTTTGGTTCTTATAAGCTTTTTATTATTTTATTATTATTTTTGGTTACAAATTATAATTTAAAATAAAGTTTTAAGCTTTGGTCAGTGTCTCTTTTGTTAAAAAAATTCAAATGTTTTAATTTTGAAAATGACTAGTTGGGGAAAAGGTGAGAGAGAGAGAGAGAGATAGGTTATGATTAAGAGATAAAGGATGAGCACTAGCCCGACAGATCCGATTAGACTGGTGTCGTCCTGGTCATCTGGATGATGAATGGTTTTCCCTGGAGGAGCCTGGATGTACTGGAGTCAGCCAACAACTGGATCTTAATCTTGCTGGACTGCCAGGGGCGTCGAGTTCTCTCGTCTTGATACGTTTCCAATTATGTTCTCTTACACCTTCATTCCACTAGTCAGATATTGGACTCTATTGAATCTGCGGCTATGAACCGACAGAATGGTACTCCCAAGACATGGAGTTGGTTGGTCTCCAATGGAGCGACGTGCCTCTTACGACGATCCTGCACCTTCCCAAGCCTTGTGTTGAATACTCCCTGTCGATGTGTCTTCCATGGTTTTGCTTAATCGAAAAACGATGAGTCTGACGTTCAGTGAACCATGATATATCAAGCTAGGCGGAAAGGAACGCGGAAAAGCAAGAAGGAAACTAGTTGTGTTTATTGACAATTTCAAGAGTAACAATTAACAAATACATGCTTATTCAAACTGTCTGGCAATGTACAACATTAATAAAAGTTTTGTTCCGTTGGATTTTAAATGTTCATAGTTCTGTTGTTGATAAATGTAATTTTAATAAAGTAATTGAATTTAGCGAATTAAGATAAGAGTTTGTACAATTATCACATGGTCACTTCACATCTAGTACACAGCTACTTCACACTTGCAATCTGAAGATGTATCCAGACCGCGAGAGATTACGCACAGGAAAAGTTGGTGGGAAATAGATCACAACTTATTGTCCCAAATGTGACGTACCAATTTGCATTGGAATATGTTTCGAAGTTTTCACACAAAAGACAAATACTGGGATGATTAAGTGTCGGATGTTGAAAAACAATCTAATTTGTATACATTGAGTATTTTTTAACAGTTGTGAAGTGTTTATAAATATTTAAGTGTACTATATGTGTAATTATTCAATGTCTGAAGAAGTGAAAAATAATTTGTCAAATAGAACTGTTGCTTCGTGAGATATAAACCCAGTAACTACATGATACTTCTATCTTTTAGTAGACGGATATTTCTACTTTCATTTCTGAAAGTTTCAACCGTTTAGAGTAAAAACTTAGGAAGATATGATTAAAAAAAAATAACCCTTATTTTCTATAAGACACAGGCTTTGGCAATTTAAATACTCCCAGGATCGAAAGTATTAACCTACGGATTGAATTAAGAGAAACTCCAGATTTTGAGTACTATGGTTTCACAATTAATGAAGGAATGCTTTGTAGTGAAAAGGAGAAAAAAAAAAAAAAAAAAAAACATAAATTTTATCCTCTTCCAAGTTATTCCCACATCAAGAACCACATACAACAAAAGGATGGACAACGAAATGGTTATATGGATGTGATAAGGTGCTTCCTCAAACTTCAGAGTGCTGGAGGTTCGCATTTTGAGTTGTTTTAGAAGGTCCGAAACGTGTACGTTTGGGCCACTAGTGTATGTAAAGAAGTAGAAATGATTACAAGTGTTAGTGTATGGTGATGGTGAAATGGTAAAAAATAATTATTATGTGTATATGTTCAAATCCTGTTTTCAACTGTAAGAGGCAGGATTGTAATAAAGGTAAACACGTATCTGGAGGGAACAAAAAGGCAATTTCAGTGATCGGTATTTTTGTTTAACATAAAAGGAATCACATCCAAAAGTAAACATACTGTTACACATCCAAATTTGCCATCTGAAATGAGGTCTGTATTACATAGTGCCAAGTGTCCTGTGCAAAAGTATCCAGATTTTGTGACCTTAAGTGATGACTTTGTCTCCGACACAGTGCATATTGTGGAATAAAAGCAAGATAGAAATGAATCCTACATTGGACGCTTCTTAATCAAACTACAGCCTACTAACTCAAGCAAATTTAAATGATCTAGTTCGAGATTTACAGTTTTCTAAACAATAGCTGCCCGAACTTTTACTTCAAGGCTCAAAGTTTGGGATCTATTACACAAAGATACGAGAATATTTATTCACTGTAGTCGCAATAGTGATTTCAAAGACTAGTCCTCGAAAGCGGATGATGTAGTGTTTTGTATTGGACCTGAACACTATCTTCATGAATGGAAATTCTTCACATATTTCTAGAGAATTAGTTTGAAGGCGATACATCTCCATAATGCTAATGAATTACCATCAATACTTGTGGCTCATGTACCTGACATGAAAGAGACATGAAATTGCTATTAGATATACTCCAATTCATAAAATATAATTGGATATCTGTGATGATTTGAAGATCATACCTTTATTGCTTGGCTTTTAGCTTGGGTACACCAAATTTTACTGTTTCTCATGTGAATGGGACAGCAGTGATAGGAAGGCTCACTACATTAAGTAGCAATTGCCTAAAAGCGAAACTCTTACGTATTTCTGGTAGCAAAAATGTTTCTTACACCCCACTGGTGAATCCCAAATTAGTGTACTTGCCACCGCTGCATATCAAATTAGGGCTTATGAATAATTTTGCAAAAGCTCTTGATAAAAATTCCCCTGCATTAATGTATTTGAAATCTAAATTTTTTAAAGTTAGCGATGCAAAACTGAAGAAAAGAATATTTATTTGGCCATGCATTATTGGATGATGACAACTTTGCAGAACTGTTCAATCCTCTTCAAGATAAAGCATGGAAAACATTTGTAGGTATCTGCCATGCTTTTCTTGAAAAACATAACATCCTCGGCCCCCGTGTCGCCAATAGGCGACATGTGTATTATACATGATGTATACACTGAGACCCCATGTTGCTTATAGGCGACATGCACTCAGCGGACAACTGACAAAGATACCTAAATGAATAACTGAAAATTGGCTAACAAGGTATACAACCGAAGGTAATTATATTATTGGAACATAAAATTTCTACCCACAAAAATTGCTGGGACCGAGGAGGATAAAGGAGACATCTATTCTGAAGTAGCGAATATTTTCATGAATTTGTACCAAACTATGAGATGTAATACGTCTTTAAAAATCCACGTCTTAAAATCTCACTTAGATTGTTACCAGAAAATTTTGATTTAGTAAGCGATGAACATAACAAGCGATTCAATCAGCAAATTTCTACAACCAAGAACAGGTACTAAGGCAAATGGAGTCCCAGGACGCTGATTGACTACTGCTGCACATTGAAGAGAGACATCACAGGGGATAAATAGCCGAAAATCATCATTTATAACGTCTTAGGTAAGTAACAATGATGTTTACTTTTTTATTTCATTTTTTCTTTACTGCACAAGAACACTTCCGACAAATTGAATACCTAAATGACATATGAGTCCCATAAGCTGACTAACTTGATATTTTTGTCGCCTGTTGTTAAGGTGTGGTAGGGGAGGGGGTGATTTCACAACTGACAATATTCAATTTCAACAAGGTTTTATAGAAATTCAATATTCAATTCACCTCCATATGGGATCGATGAGAACGAACTCCATACCAGGTGAAATCTCTATTATCTCCACAATCGGACACCTAAATCATCATCCTACGTTAATAAACAGCTGAGCTACGTCGCTCAAAACATATGCATGTTTCAAGAAAATATGGTCCATAAGGGTGAGAAGAATGACTGTCACAAGATCTTGCCTGATGGAAAAATTTTTATTACATTTTTGAATTCAGAATGAAAAGGACATTTAGACTTGGCAAATTTCGTTCTTGTGTAAGAAAAAAAAAGTCCACCAGTGTTATTGAGTGAAAACATTAACTAAGTAAACATCGGTTTGTTTGAGAACTTGTGACAATATAGTGATAAAACGTATATGGATTGAAATAATGATTCTTTCACGTACCTTTTAAACTATTTCCACCCACAAAATCTTCCAAACACAAAACTATTCACCCAGAAACAAACTGTTCTTCGCTCTTCGCATTACGTTGATAATAGCATACATAATCTGTTGAAAATTTCCTTCAAAATTCATCAGAGCGCTGTTATCGTTTCACAACTTCCACTACATGAACTACACACATCTGCCAGCAATAAGAATTCATTTATTCTTGTCCCGTTGTCAGGACAAGTTCGTAATTGTCAATTGTGTAATTATCATGATATTGAGTTCATGAAATTGCCCGAGTATATCCAAGAGTTCCGAAGATTTGACCCGTTTTGACTTGTAAATCTTCCTTATTTTCTACGCATAGGGTACGTGAGTAATAAACAAAGTTTCTAGCTTCTACACCTAATACAGGCCTCTCAGCAGGACATTGAAAAAATATAGGACAGTTTGGTATTGGTTTCTAAATAAAATATTACGCTCTGAAGTACAGAAAAATATAAATGTATTGTAAGAAAAGGCCACCCTTCACCCACCAACCTTCAAAGACTTTTCCAGTATTCATTGCAGATTTTCCGGCGTACTAACAACTTGACTATAATACACAAACAACTTAGTAATGCAACTGGAAGTATTATTTTTTTAAGGATACCACCTCTACATACATTCTGAATTACACTTTTCACGTTACTACTTCTTTTATTTTTATGATTTTTGTGCAAACAATAGAATTTGAACAAGGCATTGAAAATAGTAAAAACACTAAAAAATGCAGTTTCAATATTGTTAGATTTAGAACATATTCGCACTACCTCAGAAGAAAAAGAAATAGGGATTACCATGGAATTTAACACTTGTTACATGTCGTTATTTATACATAATTTTGAATACACGCAAAAATATTAACTATTTCTCTACCTTCCTACTATCCTTCTAGTTTTTTATTTACAGATGAACTTTATACTGCTCAGTCTATATTAAACATCACCTCAGATATTATTAAAGACTGGTGAACTTATAACTTGCTTTGTATTAACTTTTATAAGATCAAAGACTTGATGCTTACCTACAATAACAAAAATTCGAATGCAGAACTTAAAAAATATTCCACTCCTTTTTTGGGTGTTTTAATTGATAATCATTTGAACTGGGACGACCATATCCTTAAAGTGGAATCTAGAGCTAGTAAAGGAGTTTATCTAATACGTAGATTAAGATTGTGCGTAAGTTTAAAGGTACTTAAAACTGTTATTATGCGCAAATATACAATCATTTAAGTTATGGCACGTTACTTTCGGGTCAGCAGTTCTCCATCAAAAGCCTATTGAAAATACAAAAGATATGTGTAAGATTGATGCTCGGTCTCCCTAGTCGTGCACATTGTAGGACAAGCTTCGTTAAATTAGGAATTATGACAGTACCTGCAATTTTCATAAATCAATGTTTGTTTTACATCAAGGAAAACAATCATATTTACAATGAATTAGAATACTCTCATACTTATCAAACTAGAAAGAGGAACCGTTTAGGATTAGTTAGATGTTAATATAGTAAGACACAAAAGACCTTTTACTATATGCCAGTTGAATTTTGTAATTTTCTTCCAATATTTTTAAGAGAACTTTCATTTCTGGCTTTTAAAAAATAAGTACGGAAATTACTTATTAATAATTGTATATATAGTCTTGAAGAATTTTTTGAACTCAAAATTGATAGTTAAAATATTTTTGTTTGTTATACAGTGATCTTTGTTTATATTATGGTATATTATGTTTTATATATATATATATATATATATATATATATATATAACCCTAAAATTTTCAACTTCTATCTATTTCTGACGATTGTAATACATCTAATGTTCTAAGATGTTTCTGCAGTAAAATGTATTATTATTATTATTTTGACATTATTCTTCATCGCTTCGTATCTTTTTAATGAAAAAAAGAGACTAATAACTTATTTCTCTGCAGTGAAATATTTGAATCTAATTAAACATTGAATTATTTGATCAACGTATTTCCTTCTGAAATAAATAATGTAACAGCATTTCATTGATCATAGCTCTGCAAATTATATATACACTTCTAACAACTGTTATACAACAAAATTCAGAACACTTTCAGTTCATAAATAATTTCCAGGATTTTCGCCATTTTTCTGCTTTCCATTACTTTTTCAGGTCATTTCAACGACACTCTCTTATTTCCAGGTTTTCCAGAACGTGCGTGGAAACCCTGCATATTATGTACAGCAATATCTGAAGGCGTTGGAATATGTTGGTGAATACCAATACATCTTCATGCCTAGCCAATACTGCTGCACACACTGCTGAAAGAAAATGCTAACACAGCTTGCGTTATAAGAAATTAGGGCATGGTAAGGTTCCTCAGCTAAGCTTCATTGAAGAAGACTACGTACATAGGAAACAAAGAAAAAAGAATGGACATGGAAGGATAGGAAAAAACAAATTTAAAAAAAATAATAGTGAGGATTAGTGACTAGTCCCTCAGCAAAAATATATGCTAAGATACATTTAGCATATTGCTAACATGTAGCAATTTAGCCCTTGGCCTGTATTTTTAATAATTCAATCACTGAAAAATATAGGAAATAAAGGACAAGATAAAAAAAATAGGACATATATAGGACAAATATACACAAATTTCCAAAACATAGGGAAAAAAATAGGAAAATAGGACAGCTGGGAGCCCTGCTAATATTTTCTGAGATTTGGCTAACAGAAAAAAAAAGCATCCGCTTCTCATATACGGCGACAATAATAATAATAAAAAAAAAAAAACTCTTATCTACAGCTTAAAATGCAAGGAGAACATTAGTATAAGACTTCAAGATTGTATGGCTAACAGTTTCAGAGATCTGGCGAACGAAAGAAAATTATTCAAGCTCCATTATATCCCTTTAGAGAACGCATTTCAAAGGAATCCTGTTGTATTTATCCTTGAAATACAACAATAACATGTGTACAAATTTTTCAAGTTCTATGCCTAACAGTTTCGCCCTTGGCCATTGGCCATTGGCGGCAAAAACTAATGAGTAATTTATGAGAAATCCATCGGAATCAGCAAGGTAAAAGCAAAAATATTTGAAAAAAAAAAAAAATGCTGTTTTCTGGTACCGGTAAAACATGTAAATCATTTGATCCGTCTGTCACATAGGAGGTTTGAGAGGACACCGGTCTTTGTGTCTAAAAGGGTTGGAGATTTCAGCAAACAAAGTAAAATCACATTTTCTTGTGATATAAGTAAACTAGCAGAAAATTACACAAAACGTGAACATATTTTGCTACGTATAAGGAGAGTTAATTCTCTCTTTTTCCTTCTTTTCAAGTTGTGCTATTAAAACTTTTTTTTTTTAAAGGAAAACAGGCGAACACTTTTAGAATGTATTTTATGTAAAGTCCATCAGTAAATAATTCTGTGCTTACAAGTAAACGGTCCAAATGGATGAATCGAGTTGCGGGATGAGACATAGTGCGCCTGATAGAGGATGTGAAAATATGTGTATGTGCAAAGTTATAGCAGCTGAGCGCCATAAGAAACGGAGGGGAGGGGGTTAAAGTTGGTGGGAGAAGGGCTATGCTATGTTATTTAAATACATCATATAAACCGTCGAATCGTGAAAATAGTGAAGTATAGAGAACGCAAACGGTCATTGTTTCACATATTAGCAAAAGAAGAATGGGCAGAGTAGATCACGAACTTCCACCGCCATTTTGAAATATGTGATATATTTGAAATGGAAAGGTAGTCCACATCAATTAGGGCCAGCATGTTCTCAAAAAATCAATTATGAACTTGAGTGATCGTTATCTGTACTTATTTGGAAGATTTAAGATAATATTTATAGTTATTTACGAAAATCTAGGAGACTGATACTCGTATGTTGAAAGCTCGGATTATTACGAAAACACATGTAAGTTAAACATATCTAGAAGCCAAGAAAACTAACAGTGAAATTTCATATCCAGTAGTGACATTTAATAATAATAATGTAATAATATAGCATAGCCCTTCTCCCACCAACTTTGACCCCCTCCGTTTCTTATGGCGCTCAGCCGCTATAACTTTGCACATACACATATTTTCACATCCTCTATCAGGCGCACTATGTCTCATTCCGGAACTCGATTCATCCATTTGGACCCTTTACTTAGTATTTAAAATAAACATACAAACACGATGAGAAGAATCTTTAAAATTATGAATATTTGTAAAAAGTATAATGATTAGTTTGTTACTTCTATCTCTAGTACATGGAGTCCCTGGACTTTGTGATGCAGACGCACTATGAGTGTGGGTGTTTTCGAACTTCCCTCGTTTTCTTGTACTTCCTTCGTTCTATCATTATCACAAAAAATTAAATGAGATGAAATCATTAAGTTTTACGTCCCACGATTATGCCGTCTAGGCTAAAGAAGACGGCGATGATGAGAAATGAATGAAATGGTGCAATGAAGAAATAGGAGGAAATGGGAAAATCCCGAGAACCCCCCCCACGGTATTTGTCCACCACAAACCTCACTTGGCGCGAGCTGGGATCGAACCAAGAACCAAATACCACTGAGTCACTGTGGCCCCATCATTATCACAAGTCTTCTTCAGCCTCGGTGCACTAACGTTAAACTAAACAAAAGTATTCCTTTATGTTTGATTAGACCCCAAAAATTACTATTTTAAGCTAAATTTCATGGCTTTGCTAGCAAGAAAAAATAGGATATTTAAAATGCAACATTACTGCTGATGTTTCATTACGTTAAAATAACCCTTACGCATTTTGAATCAATGGTGTCCGACGACTGAATGAAAGATAGGATTCTTGTATCAGCATTCCTTATTAGAATTTCGACAACTTATATTATGTATATTTACATCACTTCGCAATTAATAACGACCCAACGCACTAATAAAAACAAACAAAAACTTTTACACCTTTGCTTCTCGTTCCTTTGGTTTTCTGAGGTAGACCAATGTTAAACTAAAGTCCCCAATTGCATTCATGTTTAACAGCTATCTTTATTTGTTTAAGTATCTCAAACTGATATATCTACATCATATTTTCTTTAGATTGCACAACTTAATGTGATTAAAAAAAAAAAAATCCAACCATGGAATCATCTGACTTAACGTTTTAACATTCGTGAATTCTTTACCATTCTTTCTCGCCATGGAATTATTTTACACGATATCGCAGTTTGCATATACGTACAAGGTCTGCCCCGAAATTAATGTGCCCCATTTTCTTCTGCCGTGACTATCCGTCGCACAGCGTTGCCGCTTGCACGAAAGGGTGGGTGAGTCTTGGGAACACAACGCGACCAGCTCCTGGTGCGTCACAGTGCCTGCCTATTTCCGTGAACCCCGTGTGTAAGAGCTCGGTCGAAAAAAAATTGAAAAAGCTCTCGAGTAGCGATACGCGATAAAGTTTTGCTTCAAACTTGAGAAAACGCCGTCGGAAACTTTTGAGTTGCTTTAGAAGGCTTTTGGTGCGGAGTGCATGCCATATTCACAGTACAAAAAATGGCATAAATTGAGGGTCGTGAGGAGGTCGCCGACAAACAACGATCAGATCGCCCTTCAACGTTGCGAGATGAAAGTTGGGTTGAAAAACTGCGCGAATTGTTGAACTCTGATCGAAGAATGAGTGTTCGCCTAATATCAGAATGCTTGACATTCCAAAGACCATTGTCCACAAGATTGTGACGGAAAACTCATAAATGCGAAAGGTGTGCGCCAAACTTGTCCCGAGAGTGCTCACCGATTGCCAAAAGAAAAATCGATTGGAAGTGTGTCAAGAATTGTTGCAGTGTTGTGAGGACGATACGACTTTTTTGGACAATGTTGTAAGTGGTGACTAATCTTAGACCTTCGAATACGACCCAGAAACTAAAAGGCAGAGCGCAGAGTGGCACACGACATTGTTCCCACGCCTAAAAAAGGCAAGATTGAGCAAATCGAAGATCAAAGCGATGCTCATTTTTTTTTCGATTTCAAAGGAGTGGTCCATTTTGAATTTGTTCCATCTGGCCAACCAGTCAACGCCAAATTCTACGTCGAAGTACTGAAATGGCTAAAGCAACAGGTCAACCGCGTCAGGCGCGAGATCAAGAAGTCCTGGAAGCTGCATCATAACAGTTTGTTCCCAGCCACACCGCCTTTATGACGACCGACTACCTGACCAAGGCCGGCATCTCAACGCTCCCCCAGCCGCCTTACAGTCCTGATTTGTCCCCGCCCGACTTCTTTTTGTTCTCGAAGATTAAAAAATCCCTCAAAGGACAGAATTTGGAGGCCCTCGAGAACATCAAGGTGTCTACGACAAGGTTACTAAAGGACATTCCTGTGACGGACTTCCAGGACGCATACAAAGCATGGAAATCGCGTTGGAACAAGTGTGTTGAAGCAGGAGAGATGTATTTCGAAGAACATTGATTAACTGTACGAATCGATTCAACTAATTTCTTAAAATAAAAATGGGCGCATTATTTTCGGGACAAATCTTGTATATGGAGTAAACGTTTAGAATAGCTTTAGGAAAACGTGAATTGCACACTTCACTCCGATCGTTTTGCATATACTAACAAGGAAAGAAAAACGTATAATGATAAAATAATCGAATTGTGAGCTGTAAAATACGTGAAAAATACGAGAACAATAAAATGCAAGACCGATAGTTAGAATCCTTCCGACGTTCTGCGAAATGTTTTGAGAAAAAATATGGTAAAAGAAGAGTATATTAGCTGTTAATTGCGGGTCAGAAAAAAATTCAAAATGAAGTATTCTACAAGAAACACCTGCTTCATGTCGAAAGAATCGTCTACTTCAGGAATTAACAAATTTCACCACTTTCTAGGTTTGATTGTTCTAAGTTGTAACGAGCAAACCCATAGTAAGGTAAGTTGTTAACTGCCGAATGAAAACAAACTACATCACAAAGAGTACCTACACAAACGGTAGGGAAAAAATTTACAGCTTTATTTTTTGTTAATCTTCGTACCTATATTTGCTTAATGAAGTTACACTTTTTAAATTATTTCATGTCTGAAAATGTATTATATGAAACTTATAAAAAGAAAAGATTGCTCTATAAGATGTAATAGTGGAACAGAGCATATGTAACAGAGCAACATGATTTTATTTAAATATATTTTCTAAGTTTCATATAATACATTTTCAGACAAATAATATATGTATGTTTAACTTTTTGAATTATACATATACACATTAATATATATACACTACCGCACAAAAGTTTTCGAACATCCTGGATTTTTGTAAGCATCTACTGTGACCATATTATTTTGGCACGAGATCATTGCTGCTGTGTTTCAGAGGTACTCCTTCCTATAGCAAAAAATTTGATGACAATTGAATCGAGGTCTGAGACGTACTGCAGATGATATGTCAAATTATAATTCTTAAAATTGAATCCAAAAAAGGCAATGTGCCATACATATTGGATAGTAGAAAGAAAAGTGTAAAAGGTGAAGGAAGCTATTAGTTTTGTTTGGAAAGTATAGTCATAAAGGCTGAATGCAATGACAGAAATTTTAAAGAAGTAGTAGTTTTCCACATTTTGCAGTTCTTTATAGCTTGTTAATATGCTAACGTTTAAAACGCCAAAAATACCTGTTTGAAAAGTGTTCATGATGGTTTCGTATGCTACATTGTTGCTCGTTGAAATAGTAACAACAAGTATTATATATATGCTTTCACTAACAAGGGAAGAGAGGGAGATTATATATTGAAGTAGAAGGTGGCTTATACACCAATCGAAAGCACTAATGGCGCATATTACGAAACTGTAATAAAAATTTTCCGAATGCATATACTGTTTGAGCTATATGAATATACAGGGTGTCCAGAAAATCCGTTTCCACTCCAAGAAATCGCAAATGGTGAACCAGATGCCAAAACAGGAAAACACGTGTTTGATAATTTTAAAAGTACAACGTATCAAAGCAAAAAGTGTTGTCCCAGGGCCACCCGCAGGGTCCCAGACGGGATCCAACTCAAAAATTGCAAATGGTAAGGGGGTCTAGAAGCATATCGTTGGAAACTTGTTGGAAAATGGAAGAAGATCGAACAAGCCTCGACTCTCTAGAATTATCCTGTGCAAAATGGAAACCGGTCATAGGTCATAGAGTCAGCAAAAACGTCATTGTAAAGCCTATGGCAACCCCCCCCCCCCAAAAAAAAAAGAAACGGTGAGACAGATTTCAAAACAGGAAAACACCTGTGTTATCATTTCAAAAGTACAGTGATTGAAAGTAAATCCTCCACAGGGTCCCAGATAGGGTCCTACTCAAAATTTTCAAATGGCAAGGGAGGTCAAGTAATATATCGTTGGAAACCTGTTGGGAAATGAAAGAAGACGGAACAAGTCTTGACTCTCTAAAACTATCTTGTGCAAAATGGTGGCCGGTCAAAATGTATTTATTAATTTCGATTCTCCAAGCACATTCGCTTTCCATTTAGCAATCGGTACTTGTTGTCTTTATGACACGATTGCACGTATTCACAGTTCCTGATACAAGAAACTTTTTTGTTTGAATCATTTTATACTTGATAATCCAGACAACGAGCATAAGTACCACTACTGTGCATTATATGTTAGCTAGTCAGTTCTATACTCAAATAAGTCAAATGTTATTTCTTTTCTTTTCTTTATTTCTTAATTTTCTTTTCTTTTATTTATTTAGATATTACTGGGCTCAAAGAGCAGAATCCACAGTAGGAGCATTTCCTTTCTTTCCATTGAATACGAATTGAAGTGAAAACAAACTAAAACCCGACTACAGAAAGAACTAAAATGCAAGATGCTTGCACAGTGTTATTGTAGAGCGCCCACACTTGTTCCATCTGCTTTCATTTAACAACAGCTTTCAAGCGATATCCTTCTTGAGCCGCCTTGCCATTTGAAAATTTTGAATAGGACCCCGTCTGGGACCCTATGGAGGACCTGGGACAAATATTTTTACTTTCAATCATTCTACTTTTGAAATGATTACACATGTTTTTTCCTGTCTCACCGTTTCATTTTTTTTTCTTTCTTTTTAAGGTGGCCATAGACTTTACAATGACGTAGGCCTATTTGCTGACATTTTGACCAGTGGCCATTTTGCACAGGATAATTCTAGAGAGCCGAGACTTGTTCCGTCTTCTTTCGTTTCGTTACCCAACAGGTTTCCAACGATATGCTACTTGACCCCCTCACCATCTGCAATTTTTGAGTTGGACTCCTCCTGGCACCTTGCGGGTGGCCCTGGGACAACACTTTTTGCTTTGATACGTTGTACTTTTAAAATAATCAAACACGTGTTTTCCTGTTTTGGCATCTGGTTCACTGTTTGCTATTTCTAAGGATGGAAATGGATTTTCTGGACACCTTGCATATTCATATGACTCTCACAGTATATGCATTCTGAAAATTTTTATTACAATTTCGCAATAGGCGTCATTAGTGCTTTCGATTGGTGTACAAGCCATCTTCCACTTCGATATATAATCTCCCTCTCTTCCTTTGTAAGCAACAGTTGGCCAGAAAAGGAGGTATATTGACCGTCGTAAACTTTCTATGCTTTAGGCAGGAGCACCTTTGATGCAGGGTGATAAAGTTCTCTTGTCCGGCGTGTTCGAAAATTCTGAGCGGTATTGTATATATTGTATATGTATGTATGTATTTTGTATTATAAACCAAAAGGTAAATAACAAGTCTAAATATTATATAGCAGGCACAAAAGTGTTTGCTATACACTGTTTGCAATGTGACATGCATGCAATCTGACATGCAATGTTTTCAATGTCAGATTTTTGGTTTCTGATTTTGACATTCGTTTTCAGGGAGATGGAAAAAATAACAAGAGATATAAAAAAAACTTGAAAATATTTATTTTTAAATAACAGTAACTCAGATTCAACACAAAACTAATAAACTGCATTTTACTTTGGATAAAATGTTGGCTTACGTTTCAAGCTCTTATGTGATCTAAACTTTTTGGGTATATACTCGGCCACATGATCATCATATCTTCTTTCAAATGGGTCAATGTCCAACTCAAAAAATCTTCTTCTCGGTTCCATTGGTCTAGTTTCATGATTTATCTTATATATTCTCTCCCAATCATAGATTTCGGGTGCAAGCCTCGATCTTGGTCTATTGGAATACATATGCTTGAAGCGTTGTTCAAACCAGGTGCGTCTTTCTTCTTCACTAATATTGGCAATATATCTTCCCTTTGACAGATATGGCCTCAATCTAACCCCCTCTCGTAACGAAGGAGTATTCATATAAAACTGTAACAACAGCTTCAGTACCTCTTCATTTAAACCTAAAAATTAAAAAATAATATGTTCCATTTTCTGTATACAATATTCCTAATATTATAGGATTTTATTCAAAGACATTTATTGCATCTATATTTATGTGGTAGTAAGAAACTATAAAAGCTATACAGTAATTAAACTATAACGGTGTAAGAGACAATATCGAATCTACACCGCCTCACGATGTATTATTTAACCAAACACAAAATAATCAGTCATTTAATGTGCTTTTAAACAGTGGAGAGCTTTTAGTAACTTTTCAGTAATAAGAATACAGCAAAATAAATCAACTTTTGCAAAATCATCGCACCTTCCCAAGAAGCCTTGAGGAATGGGAATATCTCACAAATATATATTATGAGTAAGATATTAACGGAAGTAACATTATAAAAGGGAAAAGTTTATCCCTTACCATTCATGATTTTGGAGCAAAGAATGTAAGGAGCAATTACAGGGAGAGACTGGTTAGCTGTTTTGATTCCGAAACAGAAGTTGAAATTTAAGCAGACATGGGTGCAAACCATAGGATATGACTGCTGTTCGATGCAAATTACATCCGAAGAAGAGATGGGAGCATAAATTTTATATATATATATATATACAGGGTGGTAGGTAACTCCACCTACAAACTTTGGGAGGTGAAAAAAAGTTATTATAAACATAAGTCGAGAAATGTCTCCTTTCAGAGTTATGAACCGCCGAAAATTCGAAAAATCATGTTTCGAAACGCCCTGCCTTAGAAACTATAGGGCCTATCCCAAACGGTTTAAGGAATTACACAGGAACTAGTATGCAAACTATCTAAATATCTACGTTTTACCATCCTCCGTTATCGACGAAACGAACATGTTATTAGTACTTAAAGGAGTATTCCTATACCTCAATTTACTTTCTACAGTTCGTTTCGCCGATAACGGACCACGGTAGAACATAAATATTTAGATAGAGCGCATACTAGTTTCTTTGTAATTCCTTATACCGCTTGGGATCAATCCTGTAGTTTCTAAGGCAGAGCGTTTCGAAATGTGAATTTTCGGCGGTTCATAACTCTGAAAGGAGACGTTTTTCGTCCCATGTTTATTAGAACTTTTTTCTTTCATTTCATATAAGGAATCACCTCCCCAAGTTTGTCGGTGGAGTTACCTACCACCATGTGTATATATATTCAGTTAAGTATCCCACGAATCTATTAATACTCCTATTAAATATTACAAAATAAATATTCCGATAAGGCAAGGCGTCGTTACAACCTTTCGTAAACAATATTAAATATCTTTTGACTTATAACAAATCAAGAAGTGGTTAGATTACTTAAGTATGACGCAAGTATTTATTTTATTCAAAGAAAGCGTCGTATTCCGATTAAGCAACTTTAATAGCTATTGAAAAAAAAATGGAACTGAAAGGGGCTGTGTATGGATTTCAAATTCAATGTCAATCGAATTAACAGTGGAAGTGCTGATGTCCAATATTAACAAAATACTGCACCAATTGAAGGGAGCACAATATAACGTAGTGCTTGATTTAAGTTAGGCGTATTCGCAACTTGAGGTAGATGAATGGAGAAAATACTTAGTAAACACCCCATAGGACTTGTATCAACAGAAGCATCTTCCATTTGGTTCGAATTGCTCGGTGCGATTATTTTCAGGTTTCATTGATCATGTTTTGCCAGATTTATCGGTTGTAGCTTGCTAACTTGATGAGTGTTTATATAGGGTTCTACTTGAAGAGAAAGTAGTAGCGGTAGTTACGACAAAATAGTAGCGGTACTATCTAAGTGTCAAATTAAGAACATACACATTAATATGGAAAAAGGTATGATCTTTAAACGTTCCAATTACAGGTACGGACAAAGTTCCAGCCACGAACAAACTTAAAACAATTATGGAGGCAACTGCAGTTGCAACCAATTCTCGGAATAATTAACTTTTATCACCAACATTTTGCTGCACTTCCCATGCGTTCCATCTTCATTTAAACTTCTAAAAAGGGATGTTAAATATTCTTGGAGAGAAATACAATAAACAGAATTCAAGTAGATGAAGTCACTTGTCGCTTTCGCTGAAATCTTAATGATGAACAACCCTTGGTAGTCATGACAGGTGCTCACTTGTTGGAGTAGTTGTCATCTTTAATCAGTTTAATGGCAGGATGGTCACAGCAGCGTTTGCTTCAGCTACTCTTTCTTCAGCAGAAAGAAATTATACAGAACTACTCACAGAAGGAATAGCCAAAACTTAGCGACAAAGTAGTTCATAGTACACCGCGAAAGAACACCATGGATGGGAGGATTACTCCTTTAGTATACAATAATCAACGGTTGAATAATATGAGGTAGAGAAAGTTTCCTATGGTTTGTGATAATGATGAAATAAGGAGAATATGAGATAAACAGTAACGGGTTCGATGAGATAAACCGTAATACTTCCAATGCCGTTTAAATCCAAATTCAACACCGCAACTTGGAGAAGGGAGAAGGGTAGATATTAAAAAAAAATGATAGAAAATGGCCGATTTAGTGTTGAAGCGATAGTTTTCGGGGTCGCTGAGATGAACAGTGACACTTCCGAAGCCGTTTAAATCCACATTCAGCCCTCATTAGTACTCCTAAAGGGGGAGGGTGACGTGTAAAATTAATTGAAAATGACCGATACGAGTGTCGAATTCATAGTTTTTGGGGTCCTAATTCATTAGTGACAGTTTTGGTGCCTTTTATATCCAAAATGATACATATTCTCCCCGTGCGAAGAACGGGTATTTTGCTACTCTTTAATGAACGAAAGTTTCACATGATAAATTCTTTAATATATTTCTCGCTGCTCAAATTAATATACTTGTGCGATGTATGTGTGTATGTGTAAATAAGATCATCTCTGTTTTCGTGTTGTTCGAAAAATATAAAAATAATAAAAAGAGGCTTTTACCAGAAATCAGAAAACTAAAAAGAAAATTAAAACATTTCTTTAAGTATTTTTCCTGCTAACGAAATACATTATACACCATGTTGCAGACACGTATCACCATAAGATATATATTTGGCTAACATACCGGTATTAATTAAAATGATTCTAGCCCCGTTATTTTACCACTTCCCTGCCTTAAAGAGGGAACTTCATAAGATTGCTTAAGACAATTTAAATGCGTCTATATTAATTAGTCTAACTAGGATTAGTTTAGTATCTTTTGTAGCCATAACTCTATTCTATCACGGTGCTAACTTGTAAAGACTGGTGCACCTATATTTGTTGCCATAAATTTTCCATATTCTAATACAAGAAACATAAGCACTCAATGATCTTAACTGTAAACTGGTAAATATAAAACAGTTTTCATTTTTAAAGCATAATATAGTAAAAACATTCGAAAATTTAAATTTTTCCCAAATTTTCCGTTTCTTTTCACGCTCGGGGGAAAAAAACGGTAAAAAATTGTTTTTTTACCCAAAATTTCCGGGCTTTTTCTAGGCTTTCATAACACTAGTCTTGCCTGAAAAATTCCAACTACATATAAAACTACATGAGCTGACATAAATTATTGGAAACTTCCTGTAAGGTGCTATAGCACGTCTGATATATAGCTGTTTCATTTGTATAAATTTTGTTGGTAATTAAATTAGTATTTAATATAATATAAGTATTGTTTTAGTAGTATAAAAAAATCCTTGGCAAGGTACTTATGTATATAGTGCTAATTTTTTGCTTTGCTTTTATATATTTTAAAAATGTTCTGAATTTTGTGTAAATGAATTCTTGTTATGCCTCTAACATATTTTTTAATTTAGCAGTTTTAGAAAGTTACAAAAAGAGCTCTGGACTTGACTCCCCTATACGCCGTAGGAATCTTCACTTCTTCAACCCACCCCTTCTTCCAAGATTCACTTCTTTTAAGAATTTCTTCGGGGACTCTCTTGTTCCGGTAAGAGAGTTGTCTCTATGTCCAGACATAGGTGATTTTTTTTTTTTTTTTTTTTTTTAACTTTAAGTACTTTTTGGACGGAGCGGACGAAATTAGCTGCTCCTGATAGTTTTAAACAGGTTTCTAAGTAATGAAGCTTGCGACTTCGTAAATGATAGCTAGATCATTATTTTTTTAGGGGCATAGGCCAGAGTAGCCCGTAATGAGGGTTTCTCTTTAGATTTTAATGCTGGCACTGGTTCTGTCTGAGAGAGTGACTTGGGCAGTTACCTTTTCGGTGCTCGCCGGGATGAGAATTTTAATGAGGTTCTCGGATGATTTTAAGGGCTCGGGAATTCGCAAAGGCTGGAGTGAGGCTTGAGTTCCTGTTCGAGTCCATAATAATTTAAGTTCCTTTAGGGAAATTAGAGGATCTTGTTAGGAGACAGCAGGCCTAATAGTGGAGGTCTCTGCCTTTAGGAGAGCTTGCTGTTATAGAGCGAGTAACCTCACGGTACATATATTTTGTTTTAACTAGTCAATAAAGAGTTATTTCAAGGCAATTTCAGGTTTTTATTTAACCTGATACTCTTTTGCCGACCTTAGTGTTATGTTTATATTTTTTTCCTTGATATGCTGGAGAAACGACAAAAGGAGGAGGTATTCCTCCTGTAATCAATGAATTTTGGCATTTTTTTCTTTTAACCTTTTTTTATTACTTTAGCCCTAGAGAACTAAAGAAGCAAGATTCCCGCTTAAACCTCTCTTCCAACCTTACTTGTTACTTCTGTGGATAAAAGATGGCGGAAAGGAATAGCAAAGCCTACAATGATGAAATTTTGCATGATTGTAGGTTTCCGGAACTAACCGACAGAAAAATTGCCAAAAGTGAATATTTTTTATTTTTGGCGGTTCTAAAGAAGGGATGAAGAATTTCTCCATGTTATTTAAATAGGCCTTTTTTTGGACCTATAATCTCGTGTTTTAGGTACTTAGAATTCGAATAAAAACTTGAAATTCGGTATGATTGTACGTTTTCGTTAGCGTTACCTCAGTGAATCATCAGAAATAAAAATTTTCAACCGTAGAGTGGTTTTATGGGGAACTGAAAAATCTTTTCCATGTTATTCATATGGGACGTCTTCTATACCCCAAAATGCTTAGGCACTTCCGGCAGGATTAGAATGATGAAATTTTGCATGATTGTAGCCTTCCAGGACTAACCGATAGGAAAATTTTTAGGGACCAAAAGTGAATATTTTTAAGTTTTAGAGGCCTAAAGGGGATGAAGAAATGCCCATGCTATTTAAATAGGCGTCTTCTTGGAATACAAAATCTTTTAGATAGCTGAAATAGAAAAAAAAACGATAGAATTGTGGGTTCAAGAGGTGCGAGGCCGTAGGCCGAGCAAAGACAGTGTGTGGGAGCGAAGACCCCGGATGGGCAAATTAAGGAAATATACAGAGCAAGTTCACAAAATTCACTGTTGATGCAAAGGCCGATAGATAAGAAATGCGAGGCTGTAGGCCGAACAAACTCGAAAAGGGGGGAAGGGTTGGGGGCGGAGTCCCCAGCTAGCCTAAGGCTAGTCTTCTTTTATAAAGTTTTAAACATTTCGGATTGGCATTGAAAAACTATACAAAAAATTGGCTTAAAAACTGACTAAAGAGAGAAAGAGAGAAAAAGATTTAAACTTCATTTGAACTTGTGTACCATAAATATTGTTCGCAAATTACTATATTGTTTTTGATGTCAGAATAACTTTAAAATAAAAATAAACAATACATTTTAATTATGAGATGAATCATTATAATTTCTGTACACTTTGCTATCTATATGTATGGATGTATATCATATTTAAAGAGTCTGATGAAATGAATCGGGCTATCCACTAACACTGACCTAGTACACTGGTATGGAACTTTATCAGTTTTTCGTAAACTCTACACATTTCCCGGGACCGCGGTGGTTCAGTGGTAGACCGTTCACCTATGGTGCGTGGGGTCCTTGGTTCCCAGCTCACAAAAAGTGAACTTTGTGGTGAACAAATACAGTGAGAGTTCTCAGAAAAATCTTTGAGTTTTACGTCCCATGGTTATACCGGTTAGGCTAAAGGAAACGGTAATTATGAGAAATGAGTGAAGTGGTGGAATGAAGAAAGTGGGAGGAAACGGGAGAACCCCGAGAAAACCCACGAGCACGGTGTTTGTCCACCACAAAGTTCGCATGGCGCGAGCTGGGATCGAACCAGGGACCCCAAGCACCGGAGGTGAACGCTGTACTATTGAGCCACCGCGCTCCCCAATGCGTTCTCGGAGTTCTCCCACTTTTTTCATTCCACCATTTCATTATTTCTCATCATCACGTCCCCTTCAGCCTAGCTGGCATAACCATGTAACGTAAAACCTAATTTTTCATTTAATTTCATTTCTACGCATTTCCGAAATAAGCCTCTTTACGAATTATAATACATACAATGACAACACAGAAGCTCGAACACGAGTAACCATACCCCAGAATTATTTCATTTATATGATGTTATCCTCATTTAATACAGGACAGAAAGCCGATAAAATTGAAACTAGTGCGAACGAAAAAGAGAAAAAGGTTGGAACTATGCGGATCGAAAATGAATTTCTCATTGGATCGTTGATCCAACTGCATTTTATGGATGATTCATCAATATGTTATTCCACTGCACAAGCGAAAGCAAAGATAATGCGCACACAGGGTGTCTACTAAAATTCCAACATGAAATTTCGTGACTTTTTCGTGACCTTTTCTTTATCAGACTATAAAATTTCTTAACATTCTCAAGAGCAAATTTGGGTGCGAATTAGGCCGAATTTTCCTGCATACGATAGAAGCATGATTTACTTGCGATTTGGTAGCGTCTAAAGCCAACCATAGACATTTTGGTGGTGAATTTTGACGTTTTATAAAACAAAATTTTTCAGTCTGTACTTATATTTGTGCTAATAAAAAAATAATCGTGATCTAAAAGCCAAATTTCGTGACTTCTTCTTGACTTTCATGACCATTTTCTGATTTTGTGACTTTTTCGTGACATTCGTGACTTTCGTGACCGATAGACACCCTGGCATAACTACAGAATGTAAGTTTGTTACACATCGTTAGTCGAAAACCCCGATAAGCTTCTAAGTTTTAAGCTGCCAATTAAAAAATGAGCACCCAACCACATACGAAATCATTTCAAATGTTTTCAGAATCTCATTCTTAGCAAATCAATATTTCCTGACACTTAGCAGAATTCCCTGATTTTTTCCTTATCGTTTCCGGTCTTTTTGACTTTTTCCAGTTTCCGGGATTTGTCGCTATCCTGGTGATAATGAGAGAGTGATACTGAGGATTTTAATAACAACCTTACTATGCACATACTCTTACATACTCTTTTTTGCTTAATCAGTGCCGTAATTTTGTTTCTATCAAATATCCCACTTTGAAAAATCGTTACTCTGTAGCACTGATATGAAGAAAATTCAATAAGCAAACGCACATTTAATATAGTTTACAGAATGATTAATACATCAAATCACAACAAATAAATGTTGATAACAGCAGAAATATCGTATTTGGAACTGCGGCATGTACTTCCTTTCCATCTGGAAATATCCTTCTAGCACACTCAAAATATAAAATCCTTCATTCGGAGTAACTTCAACATCAAATTCTGTAGTTTCACTACAAGTATTAATCATTATTAAATAATGTTCCGAAGGAAAAAAAAAAAAAAAAAAAAAAAAAAAACAACTTTCATGCTTTTTTACAGTAAAGCAGCAAACGAAAATCAATCGCTGAAAAAAATTAGGATTAGGAATTAGATTTCTGGGCTTTCGGCATCTATGACAATTTTATCCCGTCACGTATGACGAATGACTTTTTTTGGCAATCATACTACCCGAGGAAAGGAAAGGAAGGAAGCGACCTGGGGCCTGTATGTTAGGCATCATCCCGGCATATGTCTAGTGTGAATGAGGAAAATCTCACAGGCTGGCTGACATGAAAAAGCTTTCACAATTTTCGACCGAGTATCACCACCGGGAATCGAATCCGGAACCGCCCGAGATCATATGAGAAGTCACTAAGGTAAAAGTAGTTGATGTTTTCAATTTCAGATATTTTAATAAACGATGGTTGGGAAAGAATGAAGCTTCAACTCCTTTGTTTTATCATAAAGGCAACAGCACTATTGGAGTAATACGAGCTCGTAACAACCTTGAAAACTGTTGGCTGAAATCACATGTTTATACAAAACTAAGCATTAATTCTAAATACAAGCAGTGAATATCATTGTAATTTATTGCACAAAAAATTAATATACATATTGTTTATTATTATTATTATTATTATTATTATTATTATTATTATTATTATTATTATTATTATTATTATTATTACAGGACAGTGTAATTCCCTATAAACTTTCTCGTCAGCCTATCGTAAGCACACTATCATATCAACAATATCCACCAATTCAATAGAAACAATTTTGCATGAAAACTTTCGATTGAAAGAACTGTCTTGCAAATGAATCTCAAATGTTAACTGTCAATCAAAAGTATTAAATCGAAGTGAGGACTTCAGTGATAATGACAATTAAATACATATGACCGAGTACATACCTTCAAATAACATGTATTTCGGTATAGCAAGGAACAGACTACGAAAGACACAAACTCACACATAACTAGTGAAATAAACTGAAGTGCAGTGTTTTGTTTCATTCAGAGTGCGAAGTGTTTTGTGACAATATTTTTTTTCTTCCTTTCTTACAGACAGGATGCAGTGACATTAACCTACATTTATTGTAGTATTACTTTGTCAGCAGAATACTCATGTGATACAAACAACATATATTCATGTCAT